>NW_026992692.1:0-38270 GCF_028769735.1 Zonotrichia leucophrys gambelii
CTCCGGTGTCCCCTGTCCCTGTGTCCCCATGTCCCCTGTCCGGTGTCCCCTGTCCCCCCATGTCCCCTCTCCGGTGTCCCCTGTCCCTGTGTCCCCTGTCCCCTCTCCGGTGTCCCCTGTCCCCGTGTCCCCTCTCCGGTGTCCCCTGTCCCCCCCTGTCCCCTCTCCGGTGTCCCCTGTCCCCCTGTGTCCCCATGTCCCCGTGTCCCCTGTCCGGTGTCCCCATGTCCCCGTGTCCCCTCTCTGGTGTCCCCTGTCCCCCCGTGTCCCCTGTCCGGTGTCCCCTGTCCCCCCGTGTCCCCTCTCCGGTGTCCCCTGTCCCCCCGTGTCCCCTCTCCGGTGTCCCCTGTCCCCCTGTGTCCCCTCAGCGCCAGGTGTGGCTGCTGGAGCAGTTCCGGCTCCTCTACACCGTCGGGTACTCGCTGTCCCTGGTGGCCCTGCTGGTGGCGCTGCTGCTGCTGCTGCTGCTCAGGTGGGGACACCCGGGGACACCTGGGGACACCTGGGGACATCATCACACCTGGGGCATTGTCACACCTGGGGCATTGTCACACCTGGGGACACCTGGGGACCCCTGGGGCATTGTCACACCTGGGGACATCATCACACCTGGGGGTGTGACACACCTGGGGACACCTGGGGACACCTGGGGACACCTGGGGACACCTGGGGGTGTGTCACACCTGGGGCATTGTCACACCTGGGGACACCTGGGGGTGTGACACACCTGGGGACACCTGGGGACACCTGGGGACACCTGGGGACACCTGGGGACACACCTGGGGCATTGTCACACCTGGGGACACCTGGGGGTGTGACACACCTGGGGACACCTGGGGACACCTGGGGCATTGTCACACCTGGGGCATTGTCACACCTGGGGACACCTGGGGACACCTGGGGCATTGTCACACCTGGGGCATTGTCACACCTGGGGACACCTGGGGACATCTGGGGGGTGGGACACACCTGGGGCATTGTCACACACTGTCACACCATTGGGTACTCGCTGTCCCTGGTGCTCAGGTGGGGACACACCTGGGGACGCTGTCACACCTGGGGCTGTGTCCCCATGTCCCCGTGTCCCTGTGTCCCCATGTGCCCCATGTCCCCATGTCACCGTCACCATGGGGATGTCCCCATGTCCCTCCTGTGTCCCCAATGTCCCCAGTGTCCCCAATGTCCCCAATGTCCCCAATGTCCCCATGTCCCCAATGTCCCCAATGTCCTCAGTGTCCCCAATGTCCCCAGTGTCCCCAGTGTCCCCAGTGTCCCCAATGTCCCCAATGTCCCCAGTGTCCCCAGTGTCCCCAATGTCCCCAGTGTCCCCAATGTCCCCAGGGTCCCCAGTGTCCCCAGTGTCCCCAATGTCCCCAATGTCCCCAGGGTCCCCAGTGTCCCCATGGATGTCCCCAATGCCCCCAATGTCCCCAGTGTCCCCAATGTCCCCAATGTCCCCAGTGTCCCCAGTGTCCCCAGTGTCCCCAATGTCCCCATGTCCCCAGGCGCCTGCGCTGCACGCGGAACCTGATCCACGCCAACCTCTTCGTGTCCTTCGCTCTCCGCGCCGCCGCCATCCTGAGCCGGGACGCGCTGCTGCCACACCAGGGCCACCAACGGGGCCACCAACAGGGACAGCAGGAGGGACAGCACCCGGGCCACCCCCTGCAGCTGCTGGGACAGCAGGTGGGACACTGGGGACACCTGGGGACAGCACAGGGACACCCCCTGCAGCTGCTGGGACAGCAGGTGGGACACTGGGGACACCTGGGGACACCAGGGGACATGGGGGGACAGCACAGGGACACCCCCTGCAGCTGCTGGGACAGCAGGTGGGACACTGGGGACAGCCAAGGGACACCTGGGGACAGCCAGGGGACAGCCAAGGGACAGCCAAGGGACAGCCAAGGGGACAGGGGAGCACTATGGGGACAGCCAAGGGGACAAAGGGACAACCAAAGGGACAGGGGGACATCATGGGGACACCCAAGGGAGGGAGAGGACACCTGTGGGCGTGGCTGTCCCCCCCCAACAGCGTCGGGACAGGGACGTTGGTGGCTGGGGAGGGGACAGAGGGGACAGAGGGGACATTGGTGGCAGGGAGGGGACACAGAAGTGTCCAGGAGGGGACAGAGGGGACACGGCGGTGCCAGGGAGGGGACAGAGGGGACGCAGTGGTGTTGGGGAGGGGACAGAAGTGTCCAGGAGGGGACAGTGATGTCGGGGAGGGGACAAAAGGGACACTGGTGGTCGGGAGGGGACAGAAGTGTCCAGGAGGGGACATCAGCGCCGGGGAGGGGACATGGGTGACCCGAGTGTGGCCGGGGAGGTGACATTGGTGACATGGGTGACCCGAGTGTGGCCGGGGAGGGGACAGAGGTGTCGGCGTCAGGAGGGGACAGAGGGGACACTGCGGTGTCAGGGAGGGGACAGCAGTGACAGGGAGGGGACAATGGTGACCAGGGAGGTGACAAAGGGGACATTGGTGTCAGGAGGGGACAGCAGTGACAGGGAGGGGACAATGGTGACCAGGGAGGTGACACGGGTGACACGGGTATGGCTGGGGAGTGGACAGAGGGGACACAGCAGTGTCAGGAGGTGACGTTGGTGGCCGGGCAGGTGACAAAGGGGACATTGGTGGCCAGGGAGGTGTCAGGAGGTGACACTGGTGGCCAGGGAGGTGACACGGGTGACACGGGTGTGGCTGGGGAGCGGACAGAGGGGACGCAGCAGTGTCGGGGAGGGGACAGTGGTGGCCAAGGAGGGGACAAAGGGGACATTGGTGGCCAGGGAGGTGTCAGGAGGTGACACAGCAGTGTCAGGAGGTGACATTGGTGACACGGGTATGGCTGGGGAGCGGACAGAGGGGATGCAGCAGTGTCAGGAGGTGACATTGGTGACACGGGTGTGGCTGGGGAGGGGACAGAGGGGACGCAGCAGTGTCGGGGAGGGGACAATGGTGGCCAAGGAGGGGACAAAGGTGACATTGGTGGCCATGGAGGTGTCAGCAGGTGACGTTGGTGGCCAGGAGGTGACATTGGTGACACGGGTGTGGCTGGGGAGCGGACAGAGGGGACACAGCAGTGTCAGGGAGGTGACATTGGTGGCCAAGGAGGGGACAAAGGGGACATTGGTGGCCAGGGAGGTGACATTGGTGACACGGGTATGGCTGGGGAGCAGACAGAGGGGACACAGCAGTGTCAGGGAGGTGACATTGGTGGCCAAGGAGGGGACAAAGGGGACATTGGTGGCCAGGGAGGTGTCAGGAGGTGACACGGGTGGCCGGGGAGGTGACATTGGTGGCCGGGGAGGTGACACGGGTGTGGCTGGGGAGGGGACAGAGGGGACGCAGCAGTGTCGGGGAGGGGACAATGGTGGCCAGGGAGGGGACAAAGGGGACATTGGTGGCCAGGGAGGTGTCAGCAGGTGACGTTGGTGGCCGGGGAGGTGACATTGGTGACACGGGTGACACGGGTGTGGCTGGGGAGCGGACAGAGGGGACGCAGCAGTGTCGGGGAGGTGACATTGGTGGCCAGGGAGGTGACACGGGTGACACAGGTATGGCTGGGGAGCGGACAGAGGGGACGCAGCAGTGTCAGGGAGGGGACAGTGGTGGCCAAGGAGGGGACAAAGGGGACATTGGTGGCCATGGAGGTGTCAGGAGGTGACACAGCAGTGTCAGGAGGTGACGTTGGTGGCCGGGCAGGTGACATTGGTGACACGGGTGTGGCTGGGGAGCGGACAAAGGGGACACTGGTGGCCAGGGAGGTGTCAGGAGGTGACACTGGTGGCCAGGGAGGTGTCAGCAGGTGACGTTGGTGGCCAGGGAGGTGTCAGGAGGTGACACCGGTGGCCGGGGAGGTGACATCGGTGTCCCCAGGCGGGCCCCGCGTGCCGCGTGGCGCAGAGCCTGGCCCAGTACTGCGTGGGAGCCAACTACGCGTGGGCCACGGCCGAGGGGCTGTACCTGCTGCGGCTGCTGCTGGCCACGCCCACCCGGAGCCGCCTGCCCGTGTTCCTGCTGCTCGGCTGGGGTGAGGGACACACCTGTGTCACCTGTGTGTCACCTGTGTGTCGCTGTGTTACTGTGTTACTGTGTTACCGAGTTATTGTGTCACCTGTGTTACCTGGTGCTGCTGGCCACGCCCACCCGGAGCCGCCTGCCCGTGTTCCTGCTGCTCGGCTGGGGTGAGGGACTCACCTGTGTCACCTGTGTCACCTGTGTGTCACTGTGTCACTGTGTTACTGTGTTATTGTGTCACCTGTGTCACCTGTGTGAGGCCACGCCCACCTGGAGCCGCCTGCCCGTGTTCCTGCTGCTCGGCTGGGGTGAGGGACACACCTGTGTCACCTGTGTGTCACCTGTGTGTCACTGTGTTACTGTGTTACCAAGTTATTGTGTCACCTGTGTCACCTGTGTGTCACTGTGTCACTGTGTTACCGAGTTATTGTGTCACCTGTGTCACCTGTGTGAGGCCACGCCCACCCGGAGCCGCCTGCCCGCCTTCCTCATCCTCGGCTGGGGTGAGGGACACACCTGTGTGTCACCTGTGTGCGTCACCTGTCACCTGTGTCTGTCACCGTTACCGCATTCTCGTGTTACCTGTGTCACCTGTGTCACCTGCTGAACCATTGTGTCCCCCTGCCCCTCACCAGGTGTGTCCCCGCCCCTCCTCAGGTGTCCCCGCCCCTCCTCAGGTGTCCCCGCCCCCCCAGGTGTGTCCCCGCCCCTCACCAGGTGTGTCCCCCCAGGTGTGTCCCCGCCCCCCCAGGTGTGTCCCCGCCCCCCCAGGTGAGTCCCCGCCCCCCAGGTGTGTCCCCACCCCCCCAGGTGTGTCCCCGCCCCCCAGGTGAGTCCCCGCCCCCCCAGGTGTGTCCCCACCCCCCCAGGTGTGTCCCCGCCCCCCCAGGTGTGTCCCCGCCCCCCAGGTGAGTCCCCGCCCCCCCAGGTAAGTCCCCGCCCCCCAGGTGTGTCCCCGCCCCCCCAGGTGTGTCCCCCCAGGTGTGTCCCCGCCCCTCACCAGGTGTGTCCCCCCAGGTGTGTCCCCGCCCCCCCCAGGTGTGTCCCCGCCCCTCACCAGGTGTGTCCCCCCAGGTGTCCCCGTGCTCTTCGTGGTGCCCTGGGTCATCCTGCGTTACCTGTACGAGAACGAGGGGTGAGTCCCCGCCCTCACCTGTCCCACCCGCCCCCCACCTGTCCCTCAGGTGAGCGGGGGGCGTGGCTGAGCGAGGCCCCGCCCCCCGCGCAGGTGCTGGGAGCGCAATGAGAAGGCGCCCGTGTGGTGGCTGATCCGCTGCCCCATCCTGGCGGCCGTGGCGGTGCGTGACGTCAGCCAGGTGTGCCGCACCTGCGCCACACCTGTGCCACACCCGCGTGCGCGTGCCGGGGCCGCACCTGCGCCAGGGTCACACCCGCGTGTGTCGCACCTGCGCCAGGTGAACTTCGTGGTGTTCGTGAGGATCGTGCGCATCCTGGTGGCCAAGGTGCGCGCGCAGCAGGTGGCGCGCGGGGACACGCGGCTCAGGTGGGGACACACCTGGACAGGTGGGGACATCAGGGGGGTGGGGACATTGGGGGGGACACCTGGACAGGTGGGGACACCTGGACAGGTGGGGACATCGAGGGGGGTGGGGACATTGGGGGGGGGGGGGGACACGGGGACACCCGGACAGGTGGGGACGCACCTGCACAGGTGGGGACATCGGGGGGGTGGGGACATTGGGGGGGGACACCTGGACAGGTGGGGACATTGGGAGGGGGACATGGGGCTCAGGTGGGGATACACCTGGACAGGTGGGGACACGGGGGGGTGGGGACATTGGGTGGGGGGACACGGGGACACGCGGCTCAGGTGGGGACACACCTGGACAGGTGGGGAACACCTGGAATGGGTGGGGACATTGGGGGGGGGGACACCTGGACAGGTGGGGACATCGAGGGGGTGGGGACATTGGGGGACACACCTGCACAGGTGGGGACACCTGGAATGGGTGGGGACATTGGGGGGGGTGGGGACACGAGGACACCTGGGCAGGTGGGACATTGGGGAGGGGACACCTGGCGAGGGTGGGGACACACCTGGACAGGTGGGGACATCGGGCGGGTGGGGACATTGAGGGAGGGGACACCTGGACAGGTGGGGACATCGGGGGGGGACATTGAGGGAGGGGACACCTGGACAGGTGGGGACACCTGGTCCCTGAATCTGCCTGGGGGTGTCCCCAGGTGTGTCCCCATGCCCAGGGCTGTCCCCAGGTGTGTCACCTGTCCCACCTGTGCCAGGCTGGCACGTTCCACACTGACCCTGATCCCGCTCCTGGGTGTGCACGAGGTGTCCCCAGGTGTCCCCATGTCCCCAGGTGTCCCCAGGTGTGCCCAGGTGTGTCACCTGTCTCACCTGTCTCACCTGTCCCACCTGTGCCAGGCTGGCACGTTCCACACTGACCCTGATCCCGCTCCTGGGTGTGCACGAGGTGTCCCCAGGTGTCCCCAGGTGTCCCCAGGTGTCCCCAGGTGTGCCCAGGTGTGTCACCTGTCCCACCTGTCCCACCTGTGCCAGGCTGGCGCGCTCCACGCTGACGCTCATTCCCCTCCTGGGTGTGCACGAGGTGTCCCCAGGTGTCCCCAGGTGTCCCCAGGTGTCCCCAGGTGTGTCACCTGTGTCACCTGTCCCACCTGTGCCAGGCTGGCGCGCTCCACGCTGACCCTGATCCCGCTCCTGGGTGTGCACGAGGTGTCCCTGGCCATGTCCCCAGGTGTCCCCAGGTGTCCCCAGGTGTGTCCCCGTGCCCAGGGCTGTCCCCAGGTGTCTCACCTGTCCCACCTGTCCCACCTGTGCCAGGCTGGCGCGCTCCACGCTGACGCTCATTCCCCTCCTGGGTGTGCACGAGGTGATTTTCGCCCTGGCCGGGGAGGGCGAGGGGGGCGGCGGCCTCAGGCTGGCGCGGCTGTGCCTGCACCTGCTGCTCACCTCGGCTCAGGTGAGACACACACCTGGGGACACCTGGGACAATGGTTATTGTAATTAATTGGGATTAATTTGGGTTAATTTGGGTTAATTGGGGTTAATTGGGGAGCCTCAGGCTGGCGCGGCTGTGCCTGCACCTGCTGCTCACCTCGGCTCAGGTGAGACACACACCTGGGGACACCTGGGACAATGGTTATTGTAATTAATTGGGGTTAATTTTGGTTAATTGGGGTTAATTTGGGAGCCTCAGGCTGGCCCGGCTGTGCCTGCACCTGCTGCTCACCTTGGCTCAGGTGAGCCACACACCTGAGGGGTTAATCAGGGTGTTAATGAGGTGTTAATGGGGTTAATTTGGGTTAATTGGGGTTATATTGGTTAATTGGGGAGCCTCAGGCTGGCCCGGCTGTGCCTGCACCTGCTGCTCACCTCGGCTCAGGTGAGACACACCTGGGACACACCTGAGGGGTTAATGAGGTGTTAATGGGGTTAATTGGGGTTAATTTGGGTTAATTGGGGTTATATTGGTTAATTGGGGAGCCTCAGGCTGGCCCGGCTGTGCCTGCACCTGCTGCTCACCTCGGCTCAGGTGAGACACACACCTGGGGACACACCTGAGGGGTTAATGAGGTGTTAATGGGGTTAATTTGGGTTAATTTGGGTTAATTTGGGTTAATTTGGTATGATATTGGTTAATTGGGGAGCCTCAGGCTGGCCCGGCTGTGCCTGCACCTGCTGCTCACCTCGGCTCAGGTGAGACACACACCTGGGACACACCTGGGGGGTTAATGAGGGGTTAATGAGGTGTTAATGGGGTTAATGGGGTTAATTTGGGTTAATTGGGGTTAATTGGGGAGCCTCAGGCTGGCCCGGCTGTGCCTGCACCTGCTGCTCACCTTGGCTCAGGTGAGCCACACACCTGAGGGGTTAATCAGGGTGTTAATGGGGTCAATTGGGGTTAATTTGGATTAATTAGGAGTTATTGGGGTTAACTGGGGTTAATTGGAAGCGCCAGACCCCCCCAAAGTGTCCCCCTGTCCCCCCCCCCCCCAAGCAGGGCCTAGTGGTCAGCGTCCTCTACTGCTTCACCAACAAGGAGGTGCGTCATGTCGCGACATGGGCGGGGCCTATCGCGGGGTGGGCGGGACCTATCGCGGCATGGGTGGGGCATATCGACGCGTGGGCGTGTCCTAGCGCGACGGGAGGTGCCTATCGCGATGGGCGTGGCCTATAGTGGCACGGGCGGGGTCTATAGCGCCATGAGCGTGGCCTATCGCGGCGTGGGCGGGGCCTATCGCGGCGGGCGGGGCCCCACATCGCGACATGCCGCCCCGCAGGTGCAGGCCGAGGTGCGGCGGGGGTGGCAGCGGTGCCGGATGGGGGTCCCCGGCCCCCCCAGGGCCCCCCCGAGGGCTCAATCGCGACGGGGGCAGCGCCGGGCGGCCGAGAGCGGCTGCTGAGGGGGCGGGGACACCTGGGGGACACCTGGGGACACCTGGGGGGGCACTTGAGGGGGCAGTTATGGGTCTGGGGGGGCAACAGTGGGTGCTGGGGGGCAATTATGAGTCTGGGGGTCCTGAGGGGGCACCTGTGGGTGCTGGGGGGAAAGAGCCCCAAGAGTTTTGGGTGCTGGGTGTGAATTTGGGGCGAAATCCGGGGAATTTGGGTGTTTGGGGAGGGTGGGGTGACACCTTGGGGGGGGTCCTCGGGGTTTCTACCCGAAAATAAACCAACCACGTGACACCCGGGGGTGCCGCCCAGTCCTTTTTGGGAGCGTGGGGGGGCGGGAACTACAACTCCCAGCACGCGCCGCGCGGTGGAAAGAACTACAGCTCCCGTGATGCCCCGCGCGGCCGCCCGGAACATGGCGGACGCGAACTACGTTTCCCGTGATGTCCCGCGCAGCCGCAGGCGCGCAGAGCGGCGGGCCTCGGGCGCATGCGCGGCGCGGCACCCCGGAAGCGGCCGGAGAGGCGGAGCGGCCGCGCCCGGCACGGCCCGGTGAGCGGGGGAGGGGCAGCGGCACCGGGTGGGGCCCGGTCGGAACGGGACGGGTCGCGGGATGCCCCGGGAAGCGGCCCGGGCCTGCGGGCGGGTGGCTGGGAGCGCGCACGGGGCCTAACGGAGGGCTCGGCGGGGGGATCCCGGTGCGACACCGAGCACCGGCGCCGCTCGCCCGGCGGGCGGGTGGGTCCAGTGATGCCCCCAGACCCCGCTACCGCGTCCTGCCCGCCGGATACCGGCGCCGGTTCCCCCCCTCCACCCCCGGTTCTCCCCCCCCACCCCCCCACGGGGCCCACACGGGACCGGGGGCCCGCCTGACCACGCCCCCTCCTGGAGACCACGCCCCCCGCGCGCCGCGCGCGCCGCCGTCCATATATGGGCACGGCCCGAACGCCGGGCGCTGATTGGCCAGGGAGGGGGAGCGGGGCGGGGCGTTAAACGGGCGGGGCGGGGCGTAGCCTCCGCGAGAGGGGCGGGGCGTGAGGAGGGGGCGGGGCGCCGCGGGAGGGGGCGGGGCTTGTGGCGCGGGAATGGTGAGGGGGGCGGCCCCGCGATGTCCCCTCGGATCCCCCCCGTGTCCCCAGGCGCCCTCTTGGTGTCCCCAAAGGTCCCCCCGATGTCCCCAGGTGTCCCCAAGGGTCCTCCCGCTGTCCCCAAGGCTCCCCCCAGTGTCCCTTAAGGCTCCCCTCAATGTCCCCAAGCGTCCCCGCCGTGTCCCCAAATGCCCCCCCAATGTCCCTGAGGGTCCCCCTCTGGTCACCCACCATTTCTCTGCAGGCCCGGGTGGCCCCGAGGGTCCCCCCAATGTCCCCAAAGGTGCCCCAATGTCCCCAAACACCCCCCCAATGTCCCCAAACCCCCCCCCAATGTCCCCCCAAACACCCCCCAGTGTCCCCAAACACCCCCCAATGTCCCCAAACACCCCCCAATGTCCCCAAATACCCCTCCAATGTCCCCAAACACCCCCCCGGTGTCCCCCCAAACACCCCCCCAATGTCCCCAAGTGTCCCCCCGGTCACCCTCCGTCTCTCCGCAGGCCCGGGCGGCCCCGGCGGCCCCGGTGGCGGCGCTGCCCCGGCGGCGGCGCGGATGGAGCCCCCCAACGCCTTCCCGCAGCTGCAGCTCTGGTGCCCGCGGCCCTTCGGCACCTTCTCGCAGAACAAGCCATGCCCGTCCCCTGCCGCCGCCGCCATCGCCGGTGCCACCCCCGGTGCCCCCCGGTGCCCCCCGGGCTGCCGCCCCTCCGAGAACACGCCCCCGGAGCCCCCCGAGCCCGCCCCCGCCGCCGCCGCCACCGAGGACGGGCGGGTGCTGCTGGACACGTGGTACGTCATCAAACCGGGCAACACCAAGGAGAAGGTGGCGTTCTTCGTGGCGCACCAGTGCGGTGGCACCGCCACCGGCGGCACCGCCGGCCGTGCCAGCACCATGAAGGTCAAGGGCCACTGGGGCAGCGACAGCTCCAAGGCCAAGCGGCGCCGGCGCTGCCACCACGAGCCCAAAGGCGCCGCCGCTGCCAGCCCGCCCTGGGCGGCCGGGGACGCGCCCAAGGGTGACAATGGTGGCACCACAATGGGGGACGGCGCGGACCTGCTGTCGGTGGCGGAGATGGTGGCGCTGGTGGAGCGGCGCGCGGCGCTGGCCCTGCAGAGCCTGCCCCGCTCGGCCTGCGACGCGCCGGCGCCGCTGGTGCTGCTGGAGGCGCCGGGCGGCCCCGAGTGCCGGCGCGTGGCGGCCGCCGTGGCGCAGTTCGAGTCGCAGAAAGCGCAAACTCAGCACCACCGGGAGCGCGGCGGCGGCGCCGCCAGGCCCAACGGCGTGTGCCGGGGCGGCGCCGGAGGCGGCACCGGGACAGAGGGGGGCGGTGGTGCCACCGCGGGCGGCGCGGCGGGGCCGGGCGAGGTGAGGATCGCCTTCCGCATCTCGAGCGGGCGCGAGGCCGCGGCGGCCGCCAGCGCGGAGCGGCAGAAGGACCAGATCACCTGCGACCTGTACCGGCTGGTGAGCCCGGCGCGGCTGCTGCTGGCCGCCAAGGGGGACAAGGACGGCGCCGACGAGGCGGCCGCGGCCGAACAGAGCGGCGGCAATGGCGGCGGTAACATCACCGAAGGCCCGGCGGCGCCGCGGGACTGCGCGTCCGGCTTCCACGTGGACGTGGTGGTGACGGGCGTGGTGGACCAGTGCGTGTTCTTCGGCAAGGACAGCGCCAAGCAGGTGACCGAGGAGACCGTCAGGCTGCCCGAGGAGCCGCCGCCGCCGGGACAGCTCTTCCTGCTGCCCGAGGAACCGGCGGCAGCGGCGGCCGCGGCGGCAGCAGCATCGTCACCGGGCAAGGACGGCGGCGCCGGCGACCCCGCGCTGTGCCGGCTGTACCGGCACGTGTCGCACGACTTCCTGGAGATCCGCTTCAAGATCCAGCGGCTGCTGGAGCCGCGGCAGTACATGCTGCTGCTGCCCGAGCACGTGATGGTGAAGATCTTCAGCTACCTGCCCACGCAGGCGCTGGCCGCGCTCAAGTGCTCGTGCCACTACTTCAAGTCCATCATCGAGACGTTCGGCGTGCGCGCGGCCGACTCGCGCTGGAACCGGGACCCGCTCTACCGCGACGACCCGTGCAAGCAGTGCAAGAAGCGCTACGAGCGCGGGGACGTGTCGCTGTGCCGCTGGCACCCCAAGCCCTACCACCACGACCTGCCCTACGGCCGCTCGTACTGGATGTGCTGCCGCCGCACCGACCGCGAGGCGCCCGGCTGCCGCACCGGCCTGCACGACAACAACTGGGTGCACCCGGCCGGCGGTGGTGGTGGTGGCCGTAGGGACGAGGGCAGGTGAGGGTGGCACGGACGGACGGACGGACGGACGGACGCGGTGGATGGACACACGGACGGCTCGTGGGGTGACAGGAGCGCTGCCGCGGATGTGGATGGGGAAAAAAACGGAGAGGAACGGAAAGGGTCGAGTGTGGAAGTGTGGGATTGGGGGCGGCACCAACGGGGGTGGTGGCACCAGGGAGGTGACAGTGGCCTCCAGGGGGGTGTCCCCATGGGATTAACCCAATGGCAATGTCCCCAGCTGGGCTGGTGGCACTACAGAGGGTGACAATGCCCTCCAGGGTGGTGTCCCCATGGGGGACAATGGGATCAGCCAGTGGTGATGTCCCCAGCTGGGCTGGTGGCACCAGGGAGGTGACAATGGCCGCCAGGGTGGTGGCCCCGTGGGATTAACCCAATGGCAATGTCCCCAGCTGGGCTGGTGGCACCAGGAAGAACAATGTCCTTGAGAAGATGACATTGTCATGCAGGATGGTGTCCCCATGGAGGACAATGGGATCAGCCAGTGGTGGTGTCACCAGATGGGTGGTGGCACCAGGGAGGTGACAATGGCCGCCAGGGTGGTGTCCCCATGGAGGACAATGGGATCAACCCAATGGCGATGTCACCAGGGAGGTGACAATGGCCTCCAGGGTGGTGTCCCCATGGGGGACAATGGGATCAGCCAGTGGTGATGTCCCCGGCTGGGCTGGTGGCACCAGGGAGGTGACAATGGCCGCCAGGGTGGTGTCCCCATGGAGGACAATGGGATCAACCCAATGGTGATGTCACCAGGGAGGTGACAATGGCCGCCAGGGTGGTGTCCCCATGGAGGACAATGGGATCAACCCAATGGCGATGTCCCCATCTGGGCTGGTGGCACCAAGGAGGTGACAATGTCCCTCAGAGGGTGACAGTCCCCTCCAGGCTGGTGTCCCCATGGAGGACAATGGGATCAACCCAACGGCGATGTCACCAGGGAGGTGACAATTCCCCTTCAAGGTCATGTTCCCATAGAGGACAATGGGGACAACCCAATGGAAATGTCCCCAGCTGGGCTGGTGGCACTACAGAGGGTGACAATGCCCTCCAGGGTGGTGTCCCCATGGAGGACAATGGGATCAGCCAGTGGTGGTGTCACCAGATGGGTGGTGGCATCAGGGAGGGTGACAGTGTCCTCCAGGGTGGTGTCCCCATAGAGGACAATGGGATCTACCCAATGGTGATGTCACCAGGGAGGTGACAATCCCTTCAAGGTTCATGTTCCCATGGAGGACAATGGGGACAACCAGAGGCGATGTCCCTCAGAGGGTGACAATGCTCTCCAGGCCGGTGTCCCCATGGAGGACAATGGGGACAGCCCACGGCGATGTCCCCCAGCCCAATGGCAATGTCCCCAGATGGGCTGGTGGCCCCAAGGAGGGTGACAATGTCCCTCAGAGGTTGGTGTGCCGTGGAGGACAATGGGGATAATGCAACGGCGATGTCACCAGGGAGGTGACAATGCCCTCCAGGCCGGTGTCCCCATGGAGGACAATGGGGACAGCCCACGGCGATGTCCCCCAGCCCAATGGCAATGTCCCCAGCTGGGCTGGTGGCCCCAAGGACAGTGACAATGTCCTCCAGGTTGGTGTCCGCACAGAGGGTAATGGGGACAGCCCGTGGCAATGTCCCTCTGTCCCCCTCCATGTCCCTCTGTCCCCTCCATATCCTCCCGTGTCCCTCTGTCCGTCCCTTTCTGCCCCACACGGGCGTGGCCTCCCTAATCCCCGCCCACCTCCCCTTCAAACCCCGCCCCCCTCCCAATCCGCGCTCTCCTCGTCGCCCCGCGCCGCCCCTTCCCCTTTAATCCCCGCCCCTCCTCCCCCATTGGCCCCTTGAGGCCCCGCCCCCTCGCTCCGAGGCCCCGCCCCCCGCCATCTCCCGGCCGGGCCGCGCCGCCCTCGGGCCGCGGGTTCGAGTCCCGGCCCCGTCCTGGTGGCGCCGCCGGTACCGGAACCGGGCCTGGGCTGGGTCTGGGGGCTCCTCCCGCGGGGGAGTTACCGGGGATAATGGGGGGCATAACGGGGGAGTTACCGGGGGGGTTTATGGGGGGAATAACGGGGAGGGAAACGGGGGTTAATGAGGGGGATAACGGAGGGATAACGGGGGGGCTTAAGGGGGTTACCGGGAGGGGTTAATGGGGGGGATAACGGGGGGGTTACCGGGGTTAATGGGGGGGATAACGGGGCGTTAATGGGGGAGTTAAGGGGGGGTTATCGGGGTAATGAGGGGAATAACGGGGGTTAATAAGGGTGATAATGGAAGGGATAACGGGGAGGTTAAGGGGGGGTTACCGGGGATAACGGGGGGGGGGTTAATGGGGGAATAAGGGGCGTTACCGGGATAACGGGGGGGATACGGGGGGATTACCGGGGATAATGGGGGCGTTACCGGGGATAACGTGGGACATATTGGGGGGTTAACGGGGGGGGGGTTAATAGGGGAGATAACGGGGGGTTACCGGGGGGTTAATGGGGGGATCACCGTGGAAGATAACGAGGGGTTAACGGGACAGCCCCCCCAAACTCTTCAGGACCCCCAAAACCACTCCAGGACCACCAAAAATCACTCCGGGACCCCCAAAACCATTCCGGGACCCCCCCAGAACTCCCCAAAACCTTCGGGACCCCCCAAAATCAATTCGGGATCCCCCAAACCTGCTCCAGGACCCACCAAAACTGCTTTGGGACCCTCCCTATAACCACTCAAGGACCCCCCAAAATCCCCCCAGGATCCCCCAAAACCCACCAGGGACCCCCCCAAAATCCCCCCAGTATCCCCAGACCCCTTTGGGACCCCCAAAAACGCCCCTGGGACCCCCCAAATTCCCCCCAAAACCCCCTCTGGGACCCCTTGGAGCGCCTCCTCCAGACCCTCCTGGCCCAGCTGGACCCCTCCAGACCCCTTTGGGACCCCCCAAATTCCCCAAAATCCCCCAGGATCAAAAAACCCCCCCGGGACCACTTGGACTGTGCCCAGCTGGACCCCCCAGGAACCCCCAGACCCCTTTGAGACCCCCCAAAATCCCATCCAGGACCCCCCAAAACCCCTCTGGAACCCTCTAAAACCACTCTGGGACCCCCCCATAACCCCTCTAGGACCCCCCAAAACCCCTCCAGATCCCCCCAAAATACCCCAAGACCCCCCAGACCACTTGGGGACCCTCTAAGATCCCTCCAGGACCCCCCAAAACCCCTCTGGTACCCTCTAAAACAACACTGGGACCCCCCAAAACTGCTTTGGGACCTCCCCAAAACTCCTCCAGTACCACCCAAAACCCCTTTCGGAACCCCCAAAATGCCCCAGGACCCCCCAAACTCCCAAAATTCCCCTCTAGGACCCCCCAAAATCCCCCCAGGATTCCCCAAAATTCCCTTTTACGGCGCTTTTGCGACACTCGCGCTTTACGGCATTCTTTTAAATGGAACTTTCACAGCACTGCACTTTACGGATTTGATTTATTTTGAATTATTTTACTTTTTTAAAAATTTATTTTATATATCACATATAATATATATATTATATATCTATAATATATCATATATATAATACATATTTATAATATATTATATATATTATATTTATATCTATTATATTTATATATATATTTTCATTTTTTCCTAATTTTTTTTATTTTTAAATCTTTTTTATTCAATTTCATTCCAAGCCGCTGTTTGTCGTGCTGTTTGAGAGTGCCCAGGGTGAGGGAAGAGATAAGAATCTTTTTTTAGTATTATTTTTAGGATTTTGGTGGTATTTTACCTGGGATTTTTCCTGGAATTTTCCTTGATTTTCCTGGGGATTTTTCCAGGAATTTTTAAGGATTTTCGTAGATTTTTTCCAGGAGTATTCCATCATTTTCTGTGAATTTTAAGGATTTTTTTTTTCTTTTCCCAGAATTTTTAGGGGATTTTTTTGGATTTTCCCACTTTTTTACAAGGATTTTTCCGGGGTTTTTCCCTTATTTTTCTGGGATTTTTTCTGAGGATTTTTACCTGGATTTTTCCTAGGATTTTCTGTGATTTTTCAGGATTTTCCCAGGATTTTTACAGGGATTTTTCCAGGTTTTTTTTCCTTATTGTTCTGGGATTATTTCCAGGATTTTCCTGGGGATTTTCCCAGGATTTTCTGTGATTTTTCCAGATTTTTTTTGGGTTTTTCCACAATTTTGAGGGGATTTTTAGGATTATCCCAAGATCTTTCACAGGCATCTTTTCCTTATTTTTCGGGTTTTTTTCCCCAGGATTTTTTCATGGATTTTCCTCGAGTTTTTTTCATTATTTTTCCAGGGTTTATTTCATTTTTCTGGGATTATTTTCCAGGATTTTCCCAGGACTTTTGGGGCATTTTTCTGGGATTTTCCTGGGAATTTTTCCAGGGGTTTTTTAGTTTTCCCAGAGTTTTTTTTTTTTTTTAATTATTATTTTCTAGGATTTCTCCAGGATTTTTATAGAATTTTATCCGAGTTTTTTTTCAGTGATTTTTCCAGGAATTTTCCCTGATTTTCCTGGGGATATTTCCGGGAATTTTCTAGGATTTTTTCCAGGATTTTCTGTGATTTTTTTAGGATTTTTTTGGATTTTCCCAGGGTTTTTTTCCTTATTTTTCTGTGTTTTTTTTTCCAGAATTTTCCTTTGGATTTTTAAATGATTTTTCCAGGGCTTTATTTCATTTTTTCTGGGATTTTTTCCATGATTTTCCCAGGATTTTTGGGGGATTTTTCTGGGAATTTTTCCAAGGCTTTTATTTTTTTTTTTACCAGGATTTTATTTTTATTTTCTAGGATTTTTTCAAGGACGATTGTGGAATTTTATCCATGGAAAAACATGGAATAAATGGGAATAAAAAGCAGAATATTCCTGGGAAAATGGGAATAAAAATGGGAATATTAGGGGAAAATGGGAATTTTACAGGAGAAAATGGAAAACACTTGGAAAAAATTGGAATTTCCAGGGAAAATGGGAATAAAAATGGGAATAAAAACCAAAATATTCCTGGGAAAACGAGAATGAAAATGGAATAAAAATGAGAATATTCCAAGGGAAAATAGGAAAAAACATGGAATAAATAAGAATATTCTGTGGGCTAAATGGTAATTTTCCAGGGGAAAATGGAAAACACATGGGATAAAAATAGGAATAAAAATGGGAATATTCCTGGAAAATTAATGGGGAATTAATGGGAATTAATGGGATCAATGATGGGGCTGGTGCAGCTGAGCTGCCTCTGGAAAGCAAAATAAACATGGAAAAATATGGAATAAATATGGAAAAGCATGGATTAAATATCAGGAATTAATTAATAATTAACAGGAATTAATGGGAAATCAATTGAGAATTAATGGGGTCAATGATGGGGCTGGTGCAGCTGAGCTGCCTCTGGAAAACAGGGAAAAACTGGGAAAAATATGGAATAAAGATGGAATTAACACCTGGAATTACTAATAATTAATGAGGATTAATGGGGAATTAATACAGTTAATTATGGGGAGTTAAATAGGAATTAATGGGAATTAATGGGGTTAATAATGAGGCTAATAATGGGGAATGAATGGGGTTGGTGCAGCTGAGTTGCCTCTGGAAAACAGGGAAAAAACCGGGAAGAAATAGGGAATAAAGACGAAATTAACATCTGGAATTAATTAACAATTAGTGGGGAATTAATGGGGGATTAATTATAAATTAGTGGAATTAATAATGGGGAGTTAATTGGGAATTAATGGGGTTAATAATGGGCAATTAATGGGGTTGGTGCAGCTGAGCTGCCTCTGGAAAACTGAGAAAAAAAACCATGGAATAAACATGGAATAAATATAGGAAAATATGGAATAAATATCAGGAATTAATTATTAATTAATGGGGTCAATGAAGGGGTTGGGGTTTGCTCTGGAGCTGCCGCTGCAGCTGAGCTGTTACTAGAAAATTTGCAATAAATATAGAAAAAAAAATCAAATAAGATGGAATAAATATTAGAAATTAATGAATAATTATTGGCAATAATGGGATTTTCCGGCCCTGACTCACGGCTCCAGTTTTTGGCCATTTTGAGGAGTTGCCAGCGCGGGTGTAGCAGTCCCAGGCCTCCTCCAGCTGCCAGGAACCCCTGGGAAATGGGAAAAAATGGGAAAAATCCAATTATTCTGGGGAAAATGGGAACTATTCTGGGAAAACTGGGAATTCTGGGAGTTATTCTGGGGTAAAAAGGGAATTATTCCGTGAAAAATGGGAGTTTTTTCTGGGAAAACAGGGAATTACTTTGGGAATTCTGGGGGTGGGGAAGGAACCGGGGTGGGAAAAGGGGAATTGGGGCAATTTTGGGTGTCCCCCTCAAGGAAATCCCCAATTTCCCCCTCAGGACCTCCCAATTCCCCTCATAATTCCTCCAATTCCCCTCATAATTTCCGCAATTTCCCTCAGGACCCCCCAATTCCCCTCAGGACCCCCCAATTTCCCTCATAATTCCCCCAATTTCCCCTCAGGACCCCCCAATTCCCCTCATAACTTCCCCAATTTCCCTCATAATTCCCCCAATTTCCCCTCAGAACCCCCAATTTCCCTCATAATTCCCCAATTCCCCTCATAATTTCCCCAATTTCCCTCATAATTTCCCCAATTTCCCTCAGGACCCCCCAATTCCCCTCCCCCATCCCACTTTTCCCTCACAATTTCCCCAATTTTTCCCCAATTTTCCCCCAATTCCCCTCCCCCCCATTCCCTCACGACTCCCCCAGTTCCCGCCTTTCCCCCCCGCCTCATTTTCCCGCCCTTTTCCCCCCTCAGGCCTCCCGTCTCCCCTTCCCCCCCCGTTCCCCTCAGGCCTCCCGCGGCCTCCCCGGCCCCGCCGCCCGCCCCGTTCCCCCTCGCCGGTACCGGACGCACCCGAAGAGGCCCCCGAGGAAGGACTGAGCCCCCCGGACCTTCCGCTCGGCCTCGCTCAGCAACCGCTGCGTCTCCGCCTCCTTCTCCGCCGCCATGGCCGCCATGACGGCGCCGCCGCCGTCCCGCGTGACCCCCGCGCCGCGTCACGTGACGGGGAGCGCCCCGTAAGCAGCGCGGGGCGCCCCCTGGCGGGCGGGAGGAGTGAGGGGAGCGGTGTGTGGGCGTGGTTTATGCAAATCGAGACGCGCGACGGGGGTGGGCAGAACTCGGGGTGGGGGCGTGGTTTGTGGTGATTTACGGCGTGTGGGGGCGTGGTGTATGCAAATTAAGAGGGTTGTGCTTGTTGGTTTTGTGGTGGGGCGTGGTTTATGTAAATGAGAGACTCAGGCTGGCGCGCTGCGCATCGGGCGTGGTTTATGCTAATATCAAGTGAAGTAGGCGTGGTGTATGCTAATCACCGTCCTGCTAGGCGTGACTTATTCAAATGAGAGGTCCCTCACGGGGGGGCTTGGCCCCTGAGGCGCCAGCGCGGGGGCGTGTCTATTCTAATGCCTGTCCGGGGGCGCGGTTTATGCTAATCAATTCCTCCCCGTCCTTTCGCGGGGGGGCCCGGTACAGAGAGGGGCCATCCCGTTCAACCCCCCCTGACCTTTCCAAGTCCCCTCCCGGTGGTTTCCGGTCCGCGTAGAACGGCGGCGATGTGGCGGCCGCGATCAGGCACCGCCGCGAACCCCTAAGCGGCGGGGCCCGGCGGGGTCCTGGCGGCGTTGCCCGTGCGGGGGCGCCTGGGAGACCCCGCGCCGGGGGCCGCTGAGGCCTCACGGTGAGTCCGCCACAAAAAAAAAAAAAAAAAAAAAAAAAAAAAAGAAAATGAAAAATCCCCGAAACGCCCGGAACGGCCGCGAGCCCCGAACGGCCCCGGACGGGCAAACGGGCCCGGATCGCGGCTCGGTCGCGGCAGCGGCGGCGACAGCGCGGCCGCGCCCCCCCCCCCCCCCCGCTCCCCTCAGGCCGGGATTTCCCCCCCCCCGTCCCCCTCCCCCCTCAGGGGCCGCCGCGCCCCCTCCCCCCCCTCCCCTCCCCCCCCCGCGCACCGGGACGGGCGGGGCCCCTCCCCCACCCCCACCGGGAGCACCGGGAGGGGGGAGGGGAGCGGGTGGGGCCTTCGGCCTCATCCTCCTCCTCCGCTGCTGCTGCTGCTGCTGCTCTTCCTCTTCCTCTTCCTCCGGCTGGGGCGGGCGGGGCGGCCGGAGCCTTCCTCAACCTCCTCTTCCTCACCCTCATCTTCCTCAGCCTCATCTTCCTCAGCCTCCTCTTCATCACCCTGCTCTGTGTCTGCCTCTGCCTCCTCTTCCTCATCTTCCTCACCCTCATCTTCCTCAGCCTCCTCTTCCTCACCCTCATCTTCCTCAGCCTCCTCTTCATCACCCTGCTCTGTGTCTGCCTCTGCCTCCTCTTCCTCATCTTCCTCACCCTCATCTTCCTCAGCCTCCTCTTCCTCAGCCTCATCTTCCTCAGCCTCCTCTTCATCACCCTCATCTTCCTCTGCCTCTCCTTCCTCACCCTCATCTTCCTCACCCTCCTCTTCCTCAGCCTCCTCTTCCTCACCCTCATCTTCCTCTGCCTCCTCTTCATCACCCTCATCTTCCTCAGCCTCTCCTTCCTCAGCCTCCTCTTCATCACCCTCATCTTCCTCACCTTGCTCTGTGTCTGCCTCCTCTTCCTCATCTTCCTCCTCTTCCTCACCCTCATCTTCCTCAGCCTCCTCTTCCTCACCCTCATCTTCCTCACCCTGCTCTGTGTCTTCTTCCTCTTCCTCACCCTGTTCTGACTCTGCCTCTTCCTCCTCATCCTCCTCTGTGCCTTCCTCACCCTCCTCTTCCTCACCCTGCTCTGCCTCTGTGCCTTCCTCCTCACCCTCCTCTTCCTCGTCCTGCCGTGTCTCTGTCTCCTCTTCCTCATCTTCCTCTTCCTCACCTTGCTCTGTGTCTTCTTCATCTTCCTCTTCCTCCCGCTCCTCTTCCTCTGCCCCGTCCCATGCCTGTGTGTGCGGCCTTCCTCCCCTTCCTCCTCCCCTTCCTCCTCCTCTTCCTCCTCCTCTTCCTCCTCCTCCTCAGGGCTTTGGTGCGTGGCCTTCATCCCCTCCTCCTCCTCCTCCTCCTCCTCCTCCCTGGGGAGCTGTTGGGGTTGGTGCTGGAGCTCTCCTGCTCTTCCTCCTCTTCATCCTCATCTTCCTCCTCTTCATCCTCCTCCTCCTCCTCTTCCTCCTCTTCCTCCTCTTCCTCCTCCTCCTCCTCCTCCTCTTCCTCCTCTTCATCCTCATCTTCCTCCCGCTCTTCCTCCTCCTCTTCCTCGGGAGCTGCTTTGGGAATGTCCCGGCCCTGGCTCTGTGTGTGGCCTTCCTCCTCCTCCTCCTCCTCCTCCTCCTCTTCCTCCTCCTCTTCCTCCTCCTCCTCCTCTTCCTCCTCCTCTTCCTCTTCTCTTCCTCCTCCTCTTCCTCCTCCTCCTCCTCTTCCTCCTCCTCTTCCTCCTCTTCCTCCTCCTCCTCCTCTTCCTCCTCATTTCCTCCTCCTCTTCCTCCTCGTCTTCCTCACCTTCACCCTCCTCATCCTCAGGGTGCCCCTGGCCTGTTCCCCCTTTCTGCTCTTCCTCCTCTTCCTCCTCTTCATTTTCTTCTCCTCTTCTTCCTCGCCTTCATCTTCCTCCTCCTCCTCCTCCTCATCCTCGGGGTGCCCCTGGCCTGGCCTGCCCTTCCTCCCCTTCTCCTCCTCCTCTTCCTCATCTTCATCTTCTGCTTTTCTTCCTCTTCCTCCTCTTCATCTTTTCCTGCTCTTCCTCCTCCTCCTCCTCCTCTTCATTTTCTTTTGCTCTTCCTCCTCCTCCTCCTTATCTTCTCCTATTCTTCCTGCTCCTCCTCCTCTTCCTCCTCTCCCTCCCCCCCTCACGTTCAGGGTTTGGGGTTTCCCCTCCCCCCTCCCAGGGCCCCAAAATTCCCAAAATCCCAAAATTCCCAAAATCCCAAAATCCTGAAATCCTGAAATTCCGAATTTCCCTGAACACCAAAATCCCAAAACCCCAAAATCCCAAATTCCTCAAAATCCCAAATCCTGAAATCCTGAATTTCCGAATTTCCCTGAACACCAAAATCCCAAATTTCTCAAAAACCCCAAAATCCCGAAGTCCTGGAATTCCGAATTTCCCTGAACACCAAAAGAGCCAAATTCCCAAATCCTGAAATCCTGAATTTGCCTGAGCACCAAAATCCCCAAAATCCCAAATTCCTCAAATCCCCAAATCCTGAAATCCCGAATTTCCCAAAAGTCCCGGAGACCCCCAAAATCCCAAAATCCCAAAATCCCAAAATCCCGGAATTGGCCCCAAAGCCCCGAATTTTTTTGGGAATTCTGGAGATTTTGGGGGAATTTTGGGAATTCTGGGGACGCTTTGGGGAATTTTGGAGGTTTTTGTGGAATTTTGGGGGGAAATTCTGGAGGATTTTTGGGAATTCTGGAGGTTTTTGGGAATTCTGGAGGATTTTTGGGGAATTTTGGGGGAATTCTGGAGGGTTTTTGGGGAATTTTGGGGATGTTTCTGGGAATTTTGGAGGATTTTCGTGGATTTTTGGGAAGGGAATTCTGGAGGATTTTTTCAGGAATTCTGTGATTTTTTGGGGGAGATTTTTGGAGGTTTCTTGGGGAATTTTGGAGGATTTTCGTGGAATTTTGGAGATTTTTTTGGGGGGGAATTCTGGAGGATTTTTTTGGGAATTTTGGGGGGCAAATTCTGGAGGTTTTTTCAGGAATTTTGGAGGTTTTTTGGGAATTCTGGGGATGTTTTGGGGAATTTTGGAGGTTTTTTGGGAATTCTGTGATTTTTTTGGGGGGGATTTTGGGAGGTTTTTTGGGGAATTTTGGAGTTTTTTTCAGGAATTCCGGAGGTTTTTGGGGAATTTTGGGGGGGAATTCTGGAGGATTTTTTTGGGAATTTTGGGGGAATTCTGTGATTTTTTGGGGGGGATTTTGGGAGGGTTTTTGGGGAATTCTGGAGGTTTTTTGGGAATTCCGGAGGTTTTTTGGGAATTCCATGATTTTTTGGGGGGAATTTTGGGAGGGTTCTTGGGGAATTTTGGGGAATCCCACTGATGTTTTTGGGAAATTTGGAGGTTTTTTTAGGGAATTCCGGAGGTTTTTTGGGAATTCCGTGATTTTTTGGGGGGAATTTTTGGAGGTTCCTTGAGGAATTTTGGAGGTTTTTTCAGGAATTCTGTGATATTTTGGGGGGATTTTGGGAGGTTTTTTTGGAATTTTGGAGGTTTTTTTGGCATTTCCGGGGAAACTGAGGCACGGTGGGAGGCGGAAGGGGGAGGGGCATCCCCGGGGCTGCCGGCCCTGATTGGGCGGGGCCGTGACCTGGAGTAACCCCGGAGTAACCCCTGAGCATCCCTGGAGTAACCTCGGGGTAACCCCAGAGTATTCCCGGAGTATTTATGGAGTAACCTGTGAGTAACCCCGGTGTATTTCTGGAGTAACTCTGGAGTAACCCCGGAGTATTCCTGGAGTAACCACGGAGTAACCCCGGTGTATCCATGGAGTAACCTCAGTGTATTCATGGAGTAACCCCGGTGTATTCATGGAGTAACCCCAGAGTATCTTTGGAGTAACCTTGGGGTAACCCCAGAGTATTCCTTGAGTATTTATGGAGTAACCTGTGAGTAACCCCGGTGTATCCATGGAGTATTGCCGGTGTATTTATGGAGTAACCCTGGTGTATCCCTGGAGTAGCCCCTCGGTGCTCTCGGTGTATCCCTGGTGTAACCCTGGAGTATCCCTGCCCTACCCCCCCCCAAGTATTCCTGGAGTATCACTGTAGTATCTTCAGAGTATGGAGTGAGTAACTGTGGAGTATGTACGGGCCTGGATGCTGGGACTGAGGCTCTGAGTATCCCTGGAGTATCCCTGGAGTATCCCTGAGAAGGAGCTCGGGGTTGGAATTCCAGCTCGGAGTATCCCTGGAGTAACCCTGGAGTATCCCTTTAGTATGGAGCGGGATCTGTGCCGTGTGTAACCTCTGAGTAGGAGCTGGGGGCTGGAATTCCGGCCTGGAGTATCCCTGGAGTAACCCTGGAGTATCCCTGAGAAGGAATTTGGGGTTGGAATCCCAGCCCGGAGTAACCCCGGAGTATCCCCGGAGTAAAATCCAATCCAGGGCCGTTTCCTGCAATTCTGGGGCTCAAACCGGGAATTTTCCCCCAGGAATTCCCTCCCAAAACTGTGACAAAAATGGGAATTTTGGGACTTCAAAAATGCAAATTTTGGGATTTCAAAAATGCAAATTTTGGGATTTCAAAAATGCAAATTTTGGGATTTTTATCCCCAAAACCACAACAAGAATTAGAAATTTTGGGATATCAAAAATGGGGATTTTGGGCTTTTTATCCCCAAAACTGTGACAAAAATGGGGATTTTGGCATTTCAAAAATGAGAATTTTGTGCTTTTTATCCCCAAAACTGTGACAAAAATGGGAATTTTGGGATTTCAGAACTGGGAATTTTGGGGATTTTTATCCCCAAAACCACAACAAAAATCAGAGATTTTGGGATGTCAAAAACAATGGGAATTTTGGGATTTCGAAAATGGGAATTTTGGGGATTTTTATCCCCAAAACCACAACAAAAATCAGAGATTTTGCAATTTCAAAAATGGGAATTTTGGGATCTCGAAAATGGGAATTTTGCGATTTCAGAACTGGGAATTTTGAGATTTCAATAATGGGAATTTTGGGGATTTTTATTCCCAAAACTGTGACAAAAGTGGGAATTTTGGGCTTTCAGAGCTGGGAATTTTGGGTTTCCCGGGTTTCCCATGGCACGAACGGCCAAAGGGAAATTGGGGATTTTTCCGGAAGGTTCCGCGCTGACGCCGCCCCTCCCCCCCTCTGTCCCCGCAGTTGTCATGGATGATGAAGACGGGCGGTGCCTGTTAGACGTCATCTGGTGAGTCCGGAACCTTCCGGAAACCTCCGGGATTTACGGGGAAAAATGGGGGGAAAATGGGGAAAAATATGGGGGAAAAAATGGGGAAAAAATGGGGGAAAAATGGGGAAAAATATGGGGAAAAATGGGGGAAAATGGGGGGAAAATGGGAGAAAAAATGGGGGGAAAAGGGGGGAAAAATGGGGGAAAAATGGGGGAAAAGGGGGGAAAAGGGAGGGAAAAATGGGGGAAAAGGGAGGGAAAAAAGGGGGGGGAAATGGGGGAAAAAGATGGGAAAAAATGGGGGAAAATGGGGGAAAAATATGGGGAAAAAGATGGGAAAAAATGGGGAAAATGGGGTGGAAAATATGGGAAAAAAAGGGGGGAAAATGGGGTTAAAATGGGGGAAAAAGGGGGGGAAAATGGGGGAAAAAGAGGGGAAAAAATGGGGGAAAAAGAGGGGAAAAAATGGGGGGGAAAAAGGGGGAAAAATGGGGGAAAAATATGGGAAAAAATGGGGGAAAATGGGGGGAAAAGGGAGGGAAATGGTAAAAAAACCGGGGGAAATGGGGGGAAATGGGGTTAAAATGGGGAAAAAATGGGGGAAAAATGAGGGGAAAAGGGAGAAAAAAGGGGGAAAAATGGAGGGAAATGGTAAAAAAATGGGCAGGAAATGGGAAAAAAAGTGGGAGAAATGGGGGGGGAAAATATGGGAAAAATGGGAGAAAAATGGGGAAATAAGGGAAAAAATGGGGGGCAAATGGAGAAAAAAAGGGGGAAAATGGGGAAAAGGGAGGGAAATGGTAAAAAAACTGGGGGAAATGGGGGGAAAAAGGGAAAAAAATGGGGTTAAAAGATGGGAAAAAAATGGGGGGGAAATGGAGAAAAAAGGGCTAAAAATGGAGGGAAATGGGGGGAAAATGGGCAGGAAATGGGGGGAAAATGGGGGAAAAATGGGGGAAAAAGGGAGGGAAATGGTAAAAAAAATTGGGGAAATGGGGGGGAAAAAGGGGAAAAAATGGTGAAAAATGGTGTGAAAAAATGGGGGGGAAATGGGGAAAAAAGGGAGGGAAATGGTAAAAAAAATGGGGAGGAAAATGTAAAAAAATGGGAGGGAAATGGTCTAAAAAAAGGGCCAGAAAAGGGAAAAAAAGGTGGGAAATAACCCCAAAAAAAAAAGAGAAGTGGTAAAAAAATGGGCAGGAAATGGGGAAAAAAGGGGGGAGGAAATGGGGAAAATTGTAAAAAAATGGGAGGGAAATAGGCAAAAAAAAGGATCAGAAAGGGGGAAAAAAGGAGGGAAGTGGCCCTAAAAAAGGAGAAAAAATGGTGCAAAAAGGGTGGGAAATGCCTCAAAAATAAGAGGGAAATGACCCAAAAAAGGAGGAAAATGGTGCAAAAAAAGGGTGGGAAATGGACCCAAAAAGGGCAGGAAAGGGAAAAAAAAGGTCAAAAATGGTCCCAAAATAAGGAGGGAAATGAGCAAAAAATGGAGGAAAATCACCCCAAA
Organism: Zonotrichia leucophrys gambelii; assembly: GCF_028769735.1. NCBI lineage: Eukaryota > Metazoa > Chordata > Aves > Passeriformes > Passerellidae > Zonotrichia > Zonotrichia leucophrys. The sequence goes on from NW_026992692.1 coordinate 26,182, forward strand.
AAATGGAGGGAAATGGTCCCAAAAAAGAGAGAAAAATGGGGAAAAAAGGTGAGAAATGGGGGGAAAAATGGAGGGAAATCACCCCAAAATAAGGAGGGAAATGGAGAAAGAACCTGGAGGGAAATGGTCCCAAAAAAGGGAATTTTTGGAAAATCCCGAATTTTCCCGGAATTCCTGGCTGAGGCTCCGCCCCCTCTGTCCCCAGCGATCCGCAGGCCCTGAACGATTTCCTCCATGGATCCGAGAAGGTGAGCGCCCAAAACCCCCCAAAAGTCCCAATTTTCAGCCAAAAACACCAATTTTCCTAATCCCTCCTTTTTCCCAAAAAAATCCCATTTTTCCATGCAAAAAATCCCATTTTTCCATTAAAAACCCCATTATTTTCCATTAAAAAATCCCATTTTTCCATTAAAAACCTCATTATTTTCCATTAAAAATTCCCATTTTTCCACCCAAAAAATCCCCTTTTTTCCTTTAAAAAATTCCTATTTTTCCTTTTAAAAACTCCCCCATTTTTTCCCATTTTGTCCCCATTTCCTCCCCATTTTTTTCCCAATTTCCCCCATTTTTCCATTCTTTTCATTTCCCCTATGTTCCCCATTTTTCCCCCCTTGTTTTCCCAATTTTTCCTCCACTTTTCCCTGATTTTTATCCCATTTTTTCCCTAATTTTCCCATATTTTTCCCCCATTTTCCCCTCCCATTTCTTCTTTATTTCTTCCCCATTTTCCCTGATTTTTATCTCATTTTTTCCCTAATTTTCCCGTATTTTTCTCCTATTTTCTTCTCCCATTTCTTCTTTATTTCTTTCCCATTTTCCCTGATTTTTATCCCATTTTTTCCCAAATTTTCCCTGTTTTTTCCCCCCTTTCTTCCCCATTTTCCCCCCCCTTGTTTTCCTCATTTTTTCTCCATTTTCCTCCCATATTTTCTTCCCTATTTTCTTCTCCCATTTCTTCTTTATTTCTTCCCCATTTTTCCTTATTTTTCCACCCATTTTTCGTCCTATTTTCCCCCCTTGTTTTTCTCATTTTTTCTCCATTTTCCCCATTTCCCCCCCATATTTTCCCCCATATTTTCCCCCATATTTTCCCCACATTTTCCCCCCATTTTCCCTGATTTTTATCCCATTTTTTTCCTCCCATTTCTTCTTTATTTCTTCCTCATTTTTCCCTATTTTTCCACCCATTTTTCCTCCTATTTTCCCTCTTGTTTTTCTCATTTCTTGTCCATTTTCCCCATTTCCCCCCTCATTTTCCCCCCATATTTTCCCATTTTCCCCCCATATTTTCCCCACGTTTTTCCCCCATATTTTTCCTTTTTTTCCCCCATTTTTCCCCCTTTTCTTCCCCATTTCCCACCCATTTTCCCCCCTTGTTTTCCTCATTTTTTCTCCATTTTCCCCCCGTATTTTCTCCCTTATTTTCCCCTCCAATTTCTTCTTTATTTCTTCCCCATTTTTCCCTATTTTTCCACCCATTTTTCCTCCTATTTTCCCCCCTTGTTTTTCTCATTTTTTCTCCATTTTCCCCATTTCCCCCCTCATTTTCCCCCCATATTTTCCCCCATATTTTCCCCACATTTTTCCCCCATTTTCCCTGATTTTTATCCCATTTTTTGCCTCCCATTTCGTCTTTATTTCTTCCCCATTTTTCCCTATTTTTCCACCCATTTTTCCTCCTATTTTCCCCCCTTGTTCTTCTAATTTTTTCTCCATTTTCCCCATTTCCCCCCCTATTTTCCCCCCATATTTTCCCATTTTCCCCCATATTTTCCCCATATTTTTTCCCCCCATTTTTTCCCATTTTCCCCCCGTATTTTCCCCCATATTTTCCCCATATTTCCCCCACATTTTCCCCCATTTTTTCCCATTTTTTTCCCGTTTTTTCCCAGAATTTGCAGTAATTTCCCGTTTTCGTTGCAGATTGACAGCGATGATCTCCTGGACAACTCCGGCGACGCCGCCAGCGCCTTCTTCGAGGGGGCCGGGGTGGGTGCGGCCTCTGCTCTCCCCCTTTTTCCCCCAAAATCTCCCCAAAATTCCCATGAAAAAACTCCGAATTTCCTGGGAAAACCCTCTGGGTTTTGGGGCAAAATCCCCCAGATTTCCTGGGAAAAACCCACAAAATTTCCTGGGAAAATTCCCCAGATTTTGGGGCAAAACCCCCTCAGATTTCCCAGGAAAAGCTCCCCAAATTTACGGGGAAAATCCCCAAAATTTCCTGGGAAAATTCCCCAGATTTTGGGGCAAAAACCCCCTCAGATTTCCCAGGAAAAGCTCCCCAGATTTATGGGGAAAATCCCCAAAATTTCCTGGGAAAATTCCCCAGATTTTGGGGCAAAAACCTTCTCAGATTTCCCAGGAAAACCTCTCCAAATTTTGGGGGAAAATTTCCCAAGATTTCCCATGAAAACCCCCAAAATTTCCTGGGAAAATTCCCCAGATTTTGGGGCAAAACCCCCTCAGATTTCCCAGGAAAAGCTCCCCAAATTTACGGGGAAAATCCCCAAAATTTCCTGGGAAAATTCCCCACATTTTGGGGCAAAACCCCCTCAGATTTCCCGGGAAAACCTCTCCAAATTTCCCAGGAAAACCTCTCCAAATCTTCCCAGAAGACCCCCTCGATTTTGGGGAAGATCCCCCGGATTTTGGGGGCAATTCCCCGGATTTTGGGGGCGAAGCCTCCCAGATTTCCCGGGAAAATACCCTGGAATTTGGGGGGAAATCCGGTTGGGTTCCGTTGGGTTCCGTTGAGTTTTGGAGCGTTCCATTGAGCTCCACTGGGTTCTGTTGTGTTCCATTGGGACTCATGGATCTCCATTGGGTTCTGTTGAGCTCCATTGGGTTTGAGTGGGTTCCATTGAGTTCCATTGGGTTTGGTTGGGTTCTATTGAGCTCCATTGGGTTCCGTTGATCTCCATTGAGCTCCATTGGGTTCTGTTGTGTTCTATTGGGTTTCGTTGATCTCCATTGAACTTCATTGGGTTCTGTTGAGCTCCATTGGGTTTGAGTGGGTTCCATTGAGTTCCATTGATCTCCATTGAGCTCTATTGGGTTTGATTGGGTTCCATTGATCTCCATTGAACTCCATTGGGTTCCATTGGGTTTCATGGATCTCCATTGGGTTCTGTTGAGTTTGGTTGGGTTCTGTTGGGTTCTCCTTGGTTACGTTGGGTTCCATGGAGCTCAGTAGGTCCCATTGAGCTCCGTTGGGTTCTGTTGAGTTCTGTTGAGCTCCATTGGGATTGATTGGGTTCCATTGAGTTCCATTGGGTTCCACTGAACTCTGTTGAGCTCCATTTGGTTTCATTGATCTCCATTGGGTTCTGTTGAGTTCCGTTGACCTCCATTGGGTTCTGTTGAGCTCAGTTGAGTTCCATTGATCTCAGTTGGATTCCATTGGGTCTCTCACCCCCTCAAGCCCCGCCTTCATGTAACCCCTCGTTCTTTCCCGTCCCCTCAGCTCCACGGCCAGGAGGCCTCGGGGAATCCTCTGAGCTCTGTTGGGTTCCATTGGGTTCCATTCATCTCCATTGGGTTCTGTTGAGTTTGGTTGGGTTCTCCTTGGTTACGTTGGGTTCTGTTGAGCTCCATTGGGTTCCATTGATCTCCATTGAACTCCATTGGGTTCCATTGACCTCAGTTGGATTCCATTGGGTCTCCCACCTCTTCAAGCCCCGCCTCCATCTAACCCCGCCCCCTTTCCCGTCCCCGCAGCTCCACGGCCAGGAGGCCTCGGGGAACCCTCTGAGCTCCATTGAGATCCATTGGGTTCCATTGGGTTCTGTTGGGTCCCATTGAGCTCCGTTGGGTTCCATTGAGTTCCATTGATCTCCATTGGGTTCTGTTGAGTTTCGTTGGGTTCTGTTGGGTTCTCCTTGGTTACGTTGGGTTCTGTTGAGCTTCGTTGGGTTTCGTTGATCTCCATTGAACTCCATTGGGTTCTGTTGAGTTTGGTTGGGTTCTCTTGGGTTCTTCTTTGTTACATTGGGTTCCATTGATCTCCATTGAACTCCATGGGGTTCTGTTGAGTTCCATTGACCTCCATTGGGTTCCATTGATCTCCATTGAACTCCACTGAGCTTCATTGATCTCCATTGAACTCCATGGTTCTCTATTGAACTCCATTGGGTTCTGTTGAGTTCCATTGAACTCCATTGAACTCCATTGGGTTCTGTTGGGTTCTTTTGAGCTCCATTGACCTCCATTGGGTTCCATTGGGTCTCCCACTCCTTCAAGCCCCGCCTCCATCTAACCCCGCCCCCTTTCCCATCCCCTCAGCTCCACGGCCAGGAGGCCTCGGGGAACCCTCTGAGCTCGGAGCCCAGCGCGCCGCCGGCCAGCGTGGACCTGGACTTCCTGGAGGATGACATCCTGGGCTCGCCGGGCGGCGCCGGCGCGGGCGCCGAGCAGCCGTGCGACATCCTGCAGCAGAGCCTGCAGGAGGCCAACATCACCGAGCAGACGCTGGAGGCCGAGGCCGAGCTGGACCTGGGCTCCTTCCAGCTGCCGGCGCTGCAGCCGGTGGTGCAGGCGGCCGACGGGACGCCGCAGATCTTCTCGGGCGGCGCCGACCTGCTGGGGCTGCAGCCGCCGGCCGTGCTGGCGGCGCCCCAAGCCTTGGTGCAGCCGCCGGCCGACGTGGTGAACAAAGCCATCAGCGTGCAGCCCTTCCTGCAGCAGGTGGGGCTGGGCAACGTCACCATCCAGCCGCTGCCCAACCTGCCCGGCCTGCCCAACGGCAGCCCCGGCGGCGCGCTGGGACTCGGCCCCATCCAGGTGGTGGGCCAGCAGGTGATGGCCATCAACCAGCCGGCGGCGCCGCAGCTGCTGGCCAAGCCGGCGCCGGTGGCGGCCGTGGGCGGGTACATCGCCCAACCGGAAGCGGCGACAGCACAAGGGGCGGGATTGGTGATCCAGAAAAGCCTCCCGGCCGTGGCCGCCACCACCACGCTCAACGGCAGCTCCGTGTTCGGCGGCGTCTCGGCGGCGTCGGCGCAGCCGCTCACGGTCACCTCGGGCCTGGGCGGCTCCCTGGTGCCGGCGCCCAACGTCATCATCCACCGCACGCCCACGCCCATCCAGCCCAAGCCGGCCGGCGTGCTGCAGCAGAAGCTCTACCAGATCTCGCCCAAGCCCTTTGCCACCAGCGGGGCGCTGGCGCTGCCCGAGGCGCCGGCAAAGGCGCAGCAGAACCTGACCTTCATGGCCGGCAAGGCCGCGCCCAACGTGGTGCTCCAGGGCTTCCCGCCCAACGTCTTCAAGCCGCCGCAGCCGCCGCAGCCGCCGGCGCTGGGCAAGGGCATGAGCGTGCACGTGCTCAACCAGGGCGGCTCCATCGTCATCCCGGCGCAGCCCTTCCAGGGCCAGAACCAATTCCTGCTGCCGGGCCAGCTGGCCGGCGCCTCGGCCGTGCCGTTACCGCAGCCGCTGTCGGCGCTGCCGGCCGGCGTCGGGGCCCCGTTGTTACCGGGGGCCGGCCAAGCTCACATCATCGCCGGTCAAGGCGCCGCCGGTGCCGCCACCGCGCAGCTCCTGGCCAACCCCGCGCTGCCGGCGCAGCTGCTCAACCAGAACCTGGCCGGGCAGCTCAACCTGGGCCCGGCGCACATCCTGTCGGCGGCGCCCATCCAGCTGCAGCCGGGCCAGCCGGCGCCCGCGCTTTTCCAGATGCCGGTGTCGTTGGCCGGGCCCCTGCCCAGCCCCGGTTCGGCGGCGGCGGCAGCGGCGGCGCCCACGGTGATCCAGGGTGTGACGCTGGCCAGCCCTGTGGCCGTGCTGGGCGAGGGTTTGGGCGCTGCCGTCAACGTCCCGGCGGCCGCCGGCAGCCCCGGTGCTGAGGCGGGATCCGGTTCCGCTTCCGGTTCCGGTTCTGCTTCCGGTTCCGGTAGCGCCGCGCAGCCCACGGGGGCGGGGACGGGGGCGGGGACAGGGGCGGGGCCGGTGGCGCCAAGCCCCGCCCCCAGCCAGGCCCAGCCCAGCCCCGGCCTGGCCGCCAGCCCCGAGAAAATCCTGCTGGGAACGACGGGCACGGCAACAACGGCAACGGCCGTGATGGGGCAGGACGGCGTGCCCATGTTCCTGCAGCAGGTGAGCGGGATTTATTGGGATTTATTGAGATTTATTGGGGTTTATTGGGATTTTGGGGGATTTTTTGGGGGTTTATTGGGATTTATTGGGGATTTATTGGGGATTTATTGGGGATTTATTGGGGATTTATTGGAATTTATTGAGGGATTTATTAGGAATTTATTGGGGATTTATTGGGGATTTATTGATAAAATCCTGCTGGGAACGACGGGCACGGCAACAACGGCGACGGCCGTGATGGGGCAGGACGGCGTGCCCATGTTCCTGCAGCAGGTGAGGGGAAATTTGGGGATTTATTGGGATTTTATTGGGATTTATTGGGGATTTATTGGGGATTTATTGGGGATTTATTGATAAAATCCTGCTGGGAACGACGGGCACGGCGACGGCGACGGCCGTGATGGGGCAGGACGGCGTGCCCATGTTCCTGCAGCAGGTGAGGGGAAATTTGGAATTTTATTGGGATTTATTGAGATTTATTGGGATTTATTGAGTTTTTTTGGGAGTTTATTGGGATTTATTGAGGTTTATTGGGGTTTATTGGGGATTTATTGGGAGTTTATTGAGATTTATTGAGATTTATGGGGATTTATTGGGATTTATTGGGATTTATTGAGATTTATTGGGGATTTATTAGGATTTATTGGGGATTTATTGGGGATTTATTGAGATTTATTGGGAGTTTATTGGGAGTTCCTTGAGATTTATTGAGATTTATTGGGATTTATTGGGGTTTATTGAGATTTATTGAGATTTATTGGAGATTTTTTAGGATTTATTGGGTATTTATTGAGATTTATAAGGATTTATTGGGATTTTTTGGGATTTATTGGGATTTATTGGGATTTATTGGGGATTTATTGGGGATTTATTGATAAAATCCTGCTGGGAACGACAACGGGCACGGCAACAACGGCAACGGCCGTGATGGGGCAGGACGGCGTGCCCATGTTCCTGCAGCAGGTGAGCGGGATTTATTGGGATTTATTGAGATTTATGGGGATTTATTGGGGATGTATTGGGGATTTATTGATAAAATCCTGCTGGGAACGACGGGCACGGCAACAACGGCAACGGCCGTGATGGGGCAGGACGGCGTGCCCATGTTCCTGCAGCAGGTGAGGGGAAATTCGGGAATTTTATTGGGATTTATTGGGATTTATTTGAATTTTATTGGGATTTATTGGGATTTTATTGGGATTTATTGGAATTTATTGGGTTTTATTGAGGTTTTATTGGGATTTATTGGGATTTATTGAGATTTATTCGGATTTAATGAGATTTATTGGGGTTTTATTGGGATTTATTGGGATTTATTCTGAGTTTATTGAGATTTATTGGGGTTTATTGGGATTTATTGGGATTTATCGGGATTTATTGAGAATTGATGGGGATTATTGGGATTTATTTGGGATTTATTGGGGATTTATGGGGATTTATTAGGATTTATTGAGATTTATGGGGATTCATTGGGATTTATTGAGTTTTTTTTGGGAGTTAATTGGGATTTCTTGGGAGTTCATTGAGATTTATTGAGATTTATTGGGAGTTCATTGAGATCTATTAGGGTTTATTGGGCATTTATTGAGATTTATTGGGTGTTCTTTGGAGTTTATTGAGATTTATTGGGGTTTGTTGGGAGTTTATTGGGATTTATTGGGATTTATTGAGATTTATTGGGAGTTTATTGAGATTTATTGGGGATTTATTGGGAATTATTGGGGATTTATTAGGATTTATTGGGGATTTATTGGGATTTATTGAGATTTATCGGAATTTATTGGGATTTATTGGGGATTTATTAGGGTTTATTGGGGATTTATTGGGATTTATTGGGGTTTATTGGGGTTTATTGAGATTTATTGGGATTTCTTGGGATTTATTGAGATTTATGGGGGTTTCATTGGGATTTCTGGGGATTTATTCTGAGATTGGGATTTGGGGTTTGGGGTCCATTTCTTACAGAATTTGGGGTTTCTGGATCCGTTCCTGACAGGATTTGGGATTTTTGGTCCCATTTCCTTGGGATTTGGGGTTTTTAGGGTTCGTTCTCTCAGGATTTGGGGTTTTGGGTCCATTCCTGACGGGATTTGGGGACATTGTGACAGGATTTGGGATTTTTGGGGCTCTTCTGACAGGATTTGAGGTTTTTAGGACCATTTACTGGATTTGGGGTTTTTGGTCCGTTCCTTGTGGAATTTGGGGTTTTTGGTCACGTTCCTGATGGAATTTGGGTTTCGGTCCTGTTCCTGATGGGATTTGGGATTTTGGGTCCCATTCCTGACAGGATTTGAGGTTTTTAGGGCCATTTACTGGATTTGGGGTTTTAGGGCCGTTCCTGACAGGATTTGGGATTTTTGGGTTCATTCTGATGGGATTTGGGGTTTTTGGGTCCATTCTGACAGGATTTAGGGTTTTTGGTCCCGTTCCTAACGGGATTTGGGGTTTTTGGTCCTGTTCCTTATGGAATTTGGGGTTTTTGGGTCCATTCCTTATGGAATTTGTGGGTTTTGCTCCCGTTCCTGACGGGATTTGGGGTTTTTGGGTCCATTCCTTATGGAATTTGGGGTTTTTGGGTCCATTCCTTATGGAATTTGAGGGTTTTGGGTCCATTCTTTATGGAATTTGGGGTTTCTGGGTCCATTCTTTATGGAATTTGGGGTTTTTGGGTCCATTCTTTATGGAATTTGGGGTTTTTGGGTCCATTCCTTATGGAATTTGGGGTTTTTGGTCCCGTTCCTTATGAGATTTGGGGTTTTTGGGTCCATTCTTTATGGAATTTGGTGTTTTTGGCCCCGTTCCCGATGGGTTTTGGGATTTTTGGTCCTGTTCCTGAGGGAATTTGTGGTTTTTGGTCCTGTTCCTTATGAGATTTGGGGTTTTTGGGTCCATTCTTTATGGAATTTGGTGTTTTTGGCCCCGTTCCCGATGGGTTTTGGGATTTTTGGTCCTGTTCCTGATGGAATTAGGGGTTTTTGGTCCATTCTTTATGGAATTTGGGGGTTTTGGGTCCATCCTTGATGGAATTTGGTGTTTTTGCCCCGTTCCCGATGGGTTTTGCCGTTCAGGTGCCGCCGGCGCTGCTGCTGCAGCCGAAGCCGCCCCCGTCCAGCCCGGCCCCGTTCCCGCCCGCGGCCGCTCCGGTCCTGGTGCCGGCGGCCCCGGCAGCGCCCGGCCCGGCCGCAGGTGGGTCTGGAACCCCAAAATACCCAAATTCCCAAAATCCCGAAATCCTGAAATCCCAAAATCCCGAAATCCCAATGTCCCAAAATCCCGAAATCCCAATGTCCCAATGCCCCGGCAGCGCCCGGCCCGGCTGCAGGTGGGTGCTGGACCCCAAAATCCTGAAATCCCGATGTCCCAAAATCCCAATGTCCCAGTATCCTGAAATCCTGAATTCCCAATGTCCCAAATTCCCGAAATCCCAAATTCCCAATGTCCCAAAATCCCAAATTCCCAGTGTCCCAATGTCCCGAAATCCCAATGTCCCAATGTCCCGGCAGCTCCCGGCCCGGCCGCAGGTGGGTCTGGGACCCCAAAATCCTGAAATCCCAAATTCCCGATGTCCCAAATTCCTGAAATCCCAATGTCCCAAAATCCCAATATCCTGAAATCCTGAAATCCCAATGTCCCAAATTCCCAATTTCCCAACCCCAATTTCCCTTTCCCACCCGCAATTTCCCATCCCCAATTCCCCGGTTTTATCCCCAATTTTCCCGTTTCAGCCCCGTTATTTCCCATTCCCAATTTCCCATTTTATCCCAATTTCCCACCCCCAGTTTCCCATCCGCAATTTCCCATTTTCCCCTAATTTTCCTGGTTTTCTTCCTGTTATTTCCTGTTCCCAATTTCCCGTTCTATCCCAATTTCCCATTCCCAATTTCCTGTTTCACCCCGGTTATTCCCCGTTCCAAATTTCCCGTTTATTCCCAATTTTCCCGTTTCAGCCCCGTTATTTCCCGTTCCCAATTTCCTGTTCCAAATTTCCCAATTTCCCGTTTTACCCCAATTTTCCCGTTTCACCCCGGTTATTTCCTGTTCCCAATTTCCCGTTTTCCCGTTATTCCCCGTTATTCCCCGTTATTCCCCGTTATTCCCCGTTCCCAATTTCCCAATTTCCCGTTATTCCCCATTATTCCCCGTTATTCCCCGTTATTCCCCGTTATTCCCCGTTATTCCCCGTTATTCCCCGTTCCCAATTTCCCGTTTTCCCCCAATTTCCCGTTATTCCCCGTTATTTCCCGTTATTCCCCGTTATTTCCCCCCGGTTATTCCCCGTTTTTCCCGCAGGTGCCGCCGTTGCCGCCGCCGAGGCCCCGAAGCCGCCGCCGTTCTCAGGCCCCGCCCCCGGCCCAGGCCCCGCCCCCGGCCCCGCCCCCGGCAAGGCGGCCCCGCCCCCCGGGAAAGCGGCCCCGCCCCTCCCCCCCCCGCAGCCCGCCCAGGTGAGCGCCCCTCCCCCCCCCGTTTCTCCTTTTTCCCTTTTTTTCCGAGGTTTTCCCTCAATTCTGGGTTTTCCACTTTAATTTACTTTTTTCCCCTTTAAAATCCATTTTTTTCCTATTTTAATTCCATTTTTATCCCATTTAAAATCCAATTTTTTCCTATTTAAAATCCATTTTTTCTTATTTAAAATCCGGTTTTTCCCTATTTTAATTCCATTTTTTTCCCATTTAAATTCCATTTTTTACTCTTTCAAATCCATTTTTTTCCTATTTTAATTCCATTTTTATCCCATTTAAAATCCAATTTTTTCCCTGTTTTAATTCCGTTTTTTTCCCAATTAAAATCCACTTTTTCCCTGTTTTAATTCCATTTTTTTCCCATTTAAAATCCATTTTTTTCCCATTTTAATTCCATTTTTTCCCATTTAAAATCCATTTTTTTCCCTATTTTAATTCCATTTTTATCCCATTTAAAATCCACTTTTTCCCTATTTTAATTCCATTTTTCCCCCATTTAAAATCCTTTTTTTTTCCACTTAAATTTAATTTCTTTCCCATTTTAATTCCATTTTTCCCCATTTAAAATCCATTTTTTTCCCTACTTTAATTCCATTTTTTCCCTCCCTTGATTCCATTTTCTCCCCTTTAATTCAATTTTTTTCCCATTTTAATTCCATTTTTCCTGCCTGACTTTCAAGGTTTTCCCCCTTTAATTCAGTTTTTTTTCCCCTTTAATTCCATTTTCCTCCTTAAATTCCAATTTTCCCCTCTTTATTTCCACTTTTCCCCCTAAATTGGATTTTTCTTTCTTGATTTCCAAGGTTTTTCTTCTTTAATTCCATTTTTTCCCAATTTATTTATTTCTGTTTTTCCCTTTTGGGCTCTCCCTCTTTCCCAGCTCCAGGAATTTTCTGGGATTTTCCCAATTTTTTCCCCATTTTTCTCCAATTATTTCAAAAATAGAATTTTCTCCTATTTTTTCCTGTTTTATCCCAGTTCTTCCCCATTTTCTCCAATTTATTGCAATTTTCTCACAATTTTTTCCCATTTTCCTCTCATTTTTTTTCTGATTTTTTCCCATTTTTTTCCCCAATTCTTTCTCTTTTTCTCCTTTTTTTTCCCATTGCCCTGAATTTTTCCCAATTTTTTTCCAATTTTCCCCGATTTTATCCCATTTTCCCCTTTTTTTTCCCATTTTTTCCCCGTTTTTTCCCCATTTTTTTTCCCCATTTTCCTCCCATTTTTTCCCCATTTTCCCCGTTTTTTCCCAATTTTTTCCCATTTTTCCCATTTTTTCCCAATTTTTTCCCTTTTTTTCCCAATTTTTTCCCATTTTTTCCCCATTTTTTTCCCCATTTTTTCCCATTTTTTCCCCAATTTTTTCCCATTTTTTTCCCAATTTTTTCCCCGATTTTTCCCAATTTTTTCCCAGTTTTTTCCCAATTTTTTCCCAATTTTTTCCCATTTTTTCCCAATTTTTTCCCTGTTTTTTCCCCATTTTTTCCCGTTTTTTCCCCGTTTTTTCCCAATTTTTTCCCCATTTTTTCCCCATTTTTT
>NW_026992693.1:0-38123 GCF_028769735.1 Zonotrichia leucophrys gambelii
CATGCGCACCAAGCCAATACAATGCAAGCCAAGATTAACATATCGCTAGATCTACATATCAAGGCAATAAATCCCTTATAATTAGCATTTTCTGGGACCCAACCAGGTTTTTCTTCCTTTCTGCTCATTTTTAGCAACTGTATCTTCATCTTCTTTCCTCCTGTCCTTGTGAACATCGGTTGGAAGGGGGGGGGGGTGGAGCCCCTCCTCTCCCTCTCTTATTTGGCATTACAACTTTTAACTATTTTTATTATTCCCAAATATTAATTACAGTACCAATATTGATTACTCTTTCAATTTTATCAGCACGAATCATACCTATTTATCACAGTGACCATGAAATTATCGAGTCTTTAAACATTCTGGTAAAGGTGGAGTATGAAAAACTTTTCTACATTGGAGTTACAGAGAACAGAGTTTGGCCTATTCAGGATTGATTTGGGGAGTACCACATCAGGTACTGATTTCTTATACGGAAACGGCCCTTAAAAACAAAGGATTCCAGGAAGGATGGACACCCTTCAATAAAGAAATTTAGAAGGGGCAGCAACAGCCTGTCCCTGTGAGACAAAAAGTGAGCTAGCAAGGAAAATAACTGGCCTGGCAGGGCATGGAGGTTTTTCCAGGAACTCAAGGGAAAAATTAGGGTGCACGACCTTTGGACAGAGGAGCAGGAAACTCAGGAAGTGTTTAAGGATATTGTTAGGTTATGCAGAAAGTAATATCGAGAGGTGAAAGCTCAATTAGAACTTAACCTGGCCACTTCTGGGAAGGATAATAAAAATTTTATAAACATATTAATGCAAAAGGAGGGACATGTACAACTCCCATTCTTTATTGAATATGAAGGGGAAAACAGTAACTAAAGCTGAAGAATAGGCTGAGGTACTTAATGCCTTCTTTGCCTCAAATTTCAAAAATCAGACAGGTTATCCTCAGGACAAGTGTTCTCCTGAGCTGGTGGATGGGCACAGGGAGCAGAACAGCCCCTGTAATCCAGGAGGAAGAAGCTGGGGACCTGCTGAGCCACTCAGATGCTCACAGGTGTCTCTGGGAGCAGGTGGGATCCATCCCAGGGGGATGAGGGAGCTGGTGGATGAGCTCCCCAAGCTGCTCTCCATCATTTACCATCAGTGCTGGCTCAGCAGGGAGGTCCCAGAGGACTGGAGGTTCCAATGTGAGCCCATCCCCAAGAAGGGCTGAAAGGAGGATCTGGGGAACTCCAGGCCTGTCAGCCTGACCTGGGTGGAACAGATCACCTTGAGTGCCATCCCAGGGCACCCACAGGATGGCCAAGGGATCAGAGCCAGCCAGCGTGGATTTCAATGTCTGCACTGATGAGCTGCATGAGGGGACTGGATCCAGCATCGGCAAATGTGCAGATGACACCAAGCTGGGTGTGAGTGTGGATCTGCTGGAGGGCAGGAGGGCTCTGCAGAGGGACCTGGACAGGCTGGACCCAGGGCCCAAATCCAACAAGGTGAGGTTGAACAAGACCAAGTGCTGGGTTCTGCACTTTGGCCACAACAACCCCTGCAGCACTACAGGCTGGGGACAGTGTGGCTGGAGAGCAGCCAGGCAGAAAGGGACCTGGGGGCACTGATGGACAGCAGGCTGGACATGAACTAGCAGTGTGCCCAGGTGGGCAAGAAGGCCAATGGCTCCTGGCCTGGATCAGGAATGGTGTGGCCAGCAGGAGCAGAGCTGCGGTACCGCCCCTCACCTGCCCCCAGCTCTGCTCCAGACATTGCTGCTGCAGGTCCAGAGAAAGGAAGAAAAGAGGGATTTCCAGGGAAAACTGCTGGGAGATCCTTTAGTTCATTTAAAGCCACTGAGAGCACAGCTCCTTATTGACACTGTCCAGGGCTACAGCAATGATGGAGAGAAACCAAAAATCAGAAGTGGCATCAACAATTATTTTGTGGACAAGATTAATAGACTAAAACAAAAGTAAAAAAACACCACAACCAAAAAAAAAAAGAACTATCAAAGATGACTTTTTTTACAAGTGATTTGCAGAAACTGGACAGCAATATAATGCTTCTGAAACCATCCAGTCATCAGTGTCCACACTGCAGCCTTGAGCTCCTGGTTTCTCAGACTGTAGATGAGGGGGTTCAGGGCTGGAGTCACCACCGAGTACAGAACTGACACTGCCAGATCCAGGGATTGGGAAGAGATGGAGGGGGGCTTCAGGTAGGCAAAAAATGAGGTGCTGACAAACAGCGAGACCACGGCCAGGTGAGGGAGGCAGGTAGAAAAGGCTTTGTGCCGGCCCTGCTCAGAGGGGATCCTCAGCACAGCCCTGAAGATCTGCACATAGGAGAAAACCATGAACACAAAACAACCAAACAACAGAAAAGCACTAACCACAATAAGTCCAAGTTCCCTGAGGTAATGTGAGTGTGAGCAGGAGAGCTTGAGGATCTGGGGGATTTCACAGAAGAACTGGCCCAGGACATTGCCAGGACACAGGGGCAGAGAAAATGTATTGGCTGTGTGCAGCAGAGCATTGAGAAAGGCACTGGCCCAGGCAGCTGCTGCCATGTGGGCACAAGCTCTGCTGCCCAGGAGGGTCCCGTAGTGCAGGGGTTTGCAGATGGACACGTAGTGGTCGTAGCACACGATGGTCAGGAGAGAAAATTCTGTTCCAATGAAGAAGACAAGCATAAATAGCTGTGCAGCACATCCTGAGTTGATGTTCCTGGTTGTTGGATTCCATAAAGTTAGAGGTTTTTTAGGAAATGGTTAAAAAAGTATAGGCCTCAGGCTGAAGTTCTGTTAGCATTGCAAATACAGCAGAAAAGTTTCCCAAGCAGTACAGCATACGTGACAAATAACAATAGGCCTCTGTAGAATTGGCTTTTGGATGGCAACAAGGTTATTTAATGTATATCTTTAGAAGGTTAGTATGAATAGAGCTCTGTTCTTTGACTCTTAGGAACCAGTCTTTGTTTTAACTACCATTATGTGTGTTTTATAAGATTGGATAGAATGCTTGTCAATATGTGTTGTTCTATGTATGACTGGCTGAAATCTAGACTGAGATGGTTTTATGTCATTCTGTATTACTCCACCTTCCCTGACATTCCCTGTGGATCAGCGAGCTGTTAACATCCTGTCTCCATTGTCTAACAATGTCCTGAGACTGATGTGCTGAAAATAAAAAAAAAAGCTCTTCACTGGTCTGGTTTGTCCAGTGTTGTCCATATCTGGACATTCTGCCGCGGCAAGTGGGTTCCTTTTTTAAAACGTGGGTTCCTGACCCTTGCACTGATGTCCCAGAGGGAATTGTGCATGGCTTTGGGGACAGTGGTGCAGATGGAGCCCAGGTCGCTGAGGGCCAGGTTGAGCAGGAAGAAGAACATGGGCGTGTGCAGGTGGTGGCCGCAGGCTACGGTGCTGATGATGAGGCCGTTGCCCAGGAGGGCAGCCAGGGAGATGCCCAGCAAGAGGCAGAAGTGCAGGAGCTGCAGCTGCCACGTGTCTGCCAATGCCAGCAGGAGGAAGTGCCTGATGGAGCTGCTGTTGGACATTGCTTCACTCTGGGCATGGTGGACTGTTGAAACAAGACATTGACAAGTTGAGACCAAGCTCTTGGAAACAATCCCATGGGGTTATTTTAGGAATTGCCTCAAAACTACTTCTCTACCTGTAGGGAAACTTCTGTCAATATTTTATTGTTGAGCTTGGGTTTATGCTCCTGAGTTACTGATTCATCTTCAGCATTGCTCTCAGCCTGAACCCTGGGGAAGCCCACAGGGAAAACAGCACTCCCTCTGCCCCACTGCAGTCAGACCTGCTGGCCCCCACACAGGTGCCCTTTGCCCATTCCCCCTCCCTGTAGTTCAGGATGATCTAACATAAACCAAGCTTGAAAAATTAAGTCGAGTTTTTCAAGACTCCAGTTTAAAAGTAAATTTCTCTAAGCCCTTCTCTCTCTCCCTGTGCAGCTGGACAGGATGGGATGCCAAGGGTTGGTCTGGCTCTCTGCTGCCTGGAGTTGTGCCTACTGGGAGCTGTTTCTCTCTATCCAAGCCTTGTCCCTGCCAGTGCTGCCAGAGCCCAGCCCAGCCCTGGGGGCTCAGCTCTGCCCTGCAGACCCCTCCCAGCACAGGGCACTGCCCGGGGGCATCTCCCTGGCAGCAGGGCCTTAAGGGCAGGCCAGACAAACAGAGATGCTGCAAGCCAAGGTGCTGCTGCTGCTGCCTGTAGGGAGAGGAGGCTGAAGAGGCACTTTCTGAGGGAGATCTGAGGCCCATCTGCTGATGGCCAGGGTGACAGTGCAGGAGTGTCAGTGACACAGCCAAAGCTGACAGCCCCTTTCCCTTCCCTTGAGGAGAAAGCTGAGAGCAGCCCTGGCCATGCAGCACCATCTCCAGAGCAGGAGGAATCTGCCCTGATGGGGGTGGCTCCTTCCACCTCCAACTTCTCCCCTGCAGCATCCATGGGGAGCTGCCAGGCAGACTGAGAGCTGCCCCTGGCAGGTGGCACATGCCCTGGACTGGCCAAGAGCCCTGAGGGCTGCAGGAGCTGCTCTGCAGGACAGCCCTGGGCAGCCCTGGCTGCAGCCCCAGCTTCACCCCCTGCAGCCGTCCCTGGCAGCAGGAGCCATCCTGGTCTGTCAATCTGACAGTGCCCAGGGCAGCCCTGCTCTGCAACACATCCTCCTCCTCCTCCTGCTCCTGTGCCACAGAGAAACTGGGAGAGTCCTCCTGACACATCCCCCAGGCTATGGGGTGTGCTGGCTTCAGGAGATCCCTCCAGGAGCACAGGGGACATTTCCCTGCACCCACACACTCACCATGCACAGGGCTGTGAAGATGTTTCCCCACGTGAAGTCTCAGCTCAATGTCTTCCCATTCCTGATTGCCTTCAGCCTGTCTCTGCCTGGCTCCTGTCCCCTCAGTGCCTGCAGGCAGAGCCCTCAGCCCTGCTGGGCTGGGCGATGAGCTGGTCCTGGGAAGAGCTGTTCCTTTAAATCTCAGCAGCACACAGCACAAGGACTTTAATGAGCCTCTCAGGGATTTGGTGTTGTTTACATCAGACTCAGTCCCTGAGAGAGAATTCATGAAACTTCTCAAGAGCTCAAACTTAAAATGAAACTCTGAAGTTTCTTGAAGTTTTAATGGCTCCCACTGAGAAAGTGTCTCCAGGTTCCAGTTGGAGCAGAACACTGGAGGCAGTGATGACAGCTGGGGTTCAGCTGGGTCCAGCTTCCCTTGGTCGAAAATATAAATCCTTGAGTTGATGTTCATCTTCCTTTCTCAAGCTTCTTTTCTCTGTTTTGTTAAGGTGTGAGATAAGCAGGTTTCCTTTATATATATTCCAAAGCTATAGTTTCAAAGATACAAGCAATATTGTAAAATTATTCTTCAAAAGGTTATTATTGCAGAACACTTTAAGGATTAACTACAAGCAAAGAGCAACATCTTTAATGCTTTAATTCAAATGCTCCTCAATCAACCAAGGTTAATTGCAAACAAAAGATAGGTTCAAAGGCCTTCTTCCATGCTTTACTTTCCTCAGTTATTGTCAGAATTCACAATTGTCCCATTATCGGTCTCCACACATATTGCAATCACAAATACACACATTGCCTGTTTGTACCTGACAAAAAACACAGCTTTGTATTTCAGACGTGTCGCAGCTGGCACTTGAAACACTGCATGTCCTCTGGGCAATACAGTGTGGGCGATATTCCACCATCCAAAGGCTGCAAGATCAGCTCCACAGGGCATGGAGGACTCGGCCTCATCTGTCAGGGCTCGGCTGGCTGCGCTGCTGGAGCTCTGCAGAGAACTGATCCTGGAGGCTCTGTCTGCTGGGGCAAATCTGAGCCAGGGGGAATTTTCCTTTTCTTTTCAATTTTTTATCTCTATTGGAAGAGATAAATAAATAAATTACAGCAAATACATAATTCTGTCTATTACTATATATTATACATTACTGTAAATAAATAAATTCTAGAATGTGTTATGATACACAGACTCCCGAGAGCTTTCCTTTGCTGCCCAGGGTCTGCAGGGCAAGAGGCAGGAAAGGGTGAAAAGGCAGCTTGTGCTCAGCAGCACAGCAGGCTGAGGGGTACTGAGGCCCTGAAGGGGGAAAAGGGTGCCATGGCTCAGCAACCTGCCCAGGCGTGCAGTGTTGCAGGGGAAATGGCCAGAAGCCCCTTAGCCTTTGGTGGTTCTGCTGAAGCCTTTTTGCTGGTGACAGAGCAGCTGGGCAGGGGCCGGGGCTGCGGGGATCCCTGCCAGAGCGGAGCCTGGAGATGGCCACAAGCCCTGTGCCAGGCAGGAAGCGCCATCCGTGTCCTCCTGCCCATGTGCTGCTGGCTGGATTGCTGAGGGCTCCCAGGTTCCTCTGGATGGGGCTGCTCTGGAGCTGCTGTGGGCTGCGGCGCTGCTGCCGGGCAGCTTGGCCGGGCTGGGGCAGAGCCTGAGGGGCTGGAGCGCTGGCAAGCCCTGAGCAATGGGCTGTCAGAGGCCACAAGCAGCCCCCCGGCAGCCGCCTTGATCCCGCCAGAGTTGACTTGCAAGACGGATCCCGGGCACTGTGGAACTAACAGCATCAGTGTTGTTGGAAACCCAAATGCAGGGAAATCTCAGACCTTTGGTCTTGTCAGCAAAGCTTAGAATTAAACACAGGATTTGATCGGAGACCTTGGAAAGGGCTTCCAAACTTAGGTGCTAGAAGCGAGAATGTGGATTTCTAGTTTATTATAGCAGAGACACGGGGAGGAAGGTTGAAGTGAAGGAAAGTTTAGAGTTTTAGGGCTGAAGATCTAGAAAAAATAAAAGTAGTTACAATGGTAAACAAGAAGCTTAAGATGCAGTGCTGTAGGTTTGTGTGTCATAACATGATTGGCTAAGGAAGCTTAACCTGTAGCATGAGTCCATAAGACGAAAGATTGAAGGGTTGGCTCCAAACTCCAAATATCCTTGCTGGCAGTGTCTTCTTGGCCAAGAAATCTTTCAAAGCTCTTGTAACTACAAGTCTTGAGGCCTTGTGAGCCATGCAGGGCAGATGTGAGCCAAACTCACCCTTCCTGCCTATGTAGAAGAGAAGAAAAAGCAATGGCATTATCTAAAAAACTCAGAGGTCTGCTGTCTAGCTTGTTCCAAACTCCCTCAAATCCCCCAAAGTGGGATTTAGCTACAAAGAGATGACAAGGACTCTTAGTGCTGCCTCTTTGACTCCAGAGCAGCTGCTTTAGAATCTTTCACATAAGCCTGTGTAGACGTGTGCCAGAAATGTATCATTTGAAGAAACTTTCCCAAGTGACTTGCATGGAGGTTTGTTTGAAGGGTATTTTAGGAGAAAGGCTCCCAGCAGAGGTCTGGGCTTTGGCCTAGATGTGTCTCCTGCTGATTGTGAAGTGTGCCATCAGCTGCAGGGCTTTCTGGGCTAAAAATATCATCAAGTCACTTGGACTTGCTCTTTTAGGCCTCTAAGAGCTGGACCAAATTTCAGGGCACATTTGGAGACCTCATCTGTAGGTGGATGAACCACCTAGGATTTTTCCAATTGCTGGGAATGGTTCTCCAGATCCCTGGTGTAAAATGGAGCTCCCCAGCAACTGTGCATCTGCAAGATTATAAACAATTGTCTTGGTTTGAAGAGAGAGGTATCTGCTAATGAAGGCAGAAGGCTTCTCTGAAATGGAAAATGTAAATCCCCTCCCTTCAAATGATTCTAATTTAGAAATTCCAATGCTCTCAGGGAAAGATATGGGGATAGGACTGTGCTCGCAGAGCCGGGCAGCGTTTGCTGATGCTCTGAGCCCTTCCCAAAGATCCTGTCGGGCTGTCTTAGACACCTGGGGCCAGGGATTCCTTCCAGCCTGGACCACTTTGGCTGGGCTGGGGGCAGTCCCAGGGCAGAAGGCAGTGTGTGCGAGGGCCCTGGGTGGCACGCTGCAGCAGGGTCTCTGTGCCATGGAACGGAACCCGGTGACCAAGGGCCCTTTGTGACACGTGGGAAACAGAAGCTTGCCTGGCTGCTGGGAACGCACAAAGGGGCAGAACAGGACAGAGCGGTGCCGTTAGGAGCCTCCGCACAGCGCACTCATTCCTGTCTGACCCGGAGCCTTTCCAAGGCGTTCTTGCTGCAGCTGAGCTCGAGGCCAGACCACAGGACTTGGTGACCTGTGGCCTTCCCGAGGCTTCTCTTCTGAGGTGCCCTAACAAATCCAGGCATTATCATGGAGCAGAGACCCCTGAAAGCGCCCGAGGTGGCCTGGGGGGAAGAGGAGGAAGGCAGCCCTGGAGCTGCCCCAGCACATGAAACCAAAGCGGTGGTGCCGTTTGAGCTGCCGCAGGAGGGTGAGTGGCAGAGCTGGGCCACAGGGTTGGTGCCTGCAGCCAACTTGGCGCCATCACATCCCAACCCATTTTATCCCATCCCACCCAATCCCATCCCATTCCCATGGACAGGACAGAAGAGGGGCCAGGCAGACACCCCACAGGGGCCGTGCTCCATCCCCTGGGGCATCCCGGGGCTGTCCCTGCCTGGGGAGCGCAGGGCTGGCCTGTGCTCTCCAGCCTCTCCCGCAGCCCCTCAGCTCTGACTGCACTCGCTCTTTGCCAGATGCAGCCCTGCAGCGCACACAGGAGCAGGACCCCACCCGTGGCCTCTTCCGCAGCACAGCCCAGGTACCTGCAGCCACCCCCACCTGGGCTGGGCCTGCTGGCACCACGCTTGGAGCATTCCCTGCAACATCCCTGGCTTCTTGCCCTTCTCCTACAGCTGGTTTGCAAATTCATCAAGAAAATTTGGCAGGAAGAGAGCAGCACCATGGGCACTGGGCTCAGAGCATATTTGCACATCTTCAAAACCAAGACCAGTGCTGCCCTGCTGGATATGCTCGTAGAGGAAGGCTTTTCCAATCTAAAGCAAGTAAGCAGCCTGTGGCCAGGGTTTGATCCTCCCAGCAATTGCTTGGTCTCCCAAGCCACGCCTGCTGGTCACTGTAACTCTTTGAGGCCATGGCAGTGTGTTGGGAAGGGAAGCACTTCTCTGGGGAAGCTGGGGACATTCCTCCCTCCGGCAGCTTTCCAAGTCTCCCTGTGCCTTCTCCAGGTTCCTGCCCTGGTCAGGTACATCCACCAGTGGCTCCTGGCCAATCAGTTGGCTGAGCACAGGCTGAACAGGACCCTGCTGGATCTCACCGAAGCACAGCCTGCTGACGTAGTCATGATGCTCCTGCGTGTGGCCCCGTCCTGTGACAGGTATGGGGCCAACCTGCCCACAGGGCTCAGGGCTTGCCAGCCCATCAGCCTGTACAGCCAGGCCCTGGTGTGTGACCAACAGAGAGTTCCAGGGCCCTCTGACTGCTCCTTTGGCCAGCCCCGGCACGTCAGCCCCCGAGCCTGCTGCCATGCTCCCTCGCTGTCCCTCAGGGGCCTGTCCCCAGCGACCTGGGCTGCCTGTGTGCTGCTGGCGAGTGGCAATGGGCACAGGCAGAGCTGGCAGCCAGCTCAGGTCCCCACTGCTGCCCAAGCCACGGTGCTGTGTCTGAGACCCCCCTGAGACAGAGCTCTAACCCCACAGAGCTGTTTTGACCATGTGGAAGAGCATCATGTGCTCGCCCAGGACTGCAGAGCCAGCGCTGCTGATACTCCTGGATGTGCTGGGGAGCTGGACTGAGCACAGCACGTGCACCTCCAATGGGGACAAAACGGCTGTCTTTGTCCTGGCTGTGAGTTTCTGCAACTGGCCTTTGCTGGCCCCAAGGCTGTCTCTCCAGCAGCTCTCCATCCTCCTTCCCCCACTGCATCTCCCTGCCTCAGGCGCTGGCCTGAAACCTTGCCCAGGGGCAGCTTCAGGCCCACCAGGCCCCGTGCTCCCCCTGCCAAGGTCTCTCCTGGCCTCTCCCTGCCACGCTCAGGCCCTGCCACACGGACACCTCGGCACTGAGCGCTGTCTCGGGGGGCTTTGTCCTTTGCAGGCAACTGTGGTGATGTGGAAGATCCTCCAGGTGCCCTGTGTCCCACATATGGTGACGTTGTATTTCCCTCTCTTCTTTGTACATCTTCTCTTCCAAGTGTTCTTGAGAACTCTGGATATGCCAGAGGAGGTCGATGCATTCTGGAAGGGATGCCAGGATGAATACGGCCTTGCCACCAGCCCCAACAGGTGCTTCATCCCACTCCTCCTGTCCCTGCCATGTCCCTGGGCAGGAGCCAGTGCTCCCTGCGTGACCTGGGCTTTGCTGTGCACGCAGGTTTGCAGTGAGGACCCTGAAGTCCCTGCTCTGCCAAATGCAGCACGAGGATGTGGTGGTGGCAATGGAACGCAATTGTGGCTGGGACAAGCTGCTGTGTGCTGACACCCACCACTATGCCGTGGGTCTGCTGGCCAGGTGAGACCCCCTTCTCCCCACTGCCTCCATCATTTGTGCTCTGTGCCCAGGGAGCTCCCCACAGTCACCCAGGTCGTGGGCCATAGGGCCTTGTCACTGAGGGATGGCCAAGCAGACTGGAAAAGGCTGGGAGAGGAGGGTGCCCACCAGGAGCTGCCTCTCAAATAGCCCAGGGCCGCTTGCAGGATGCTGGGGAAAGACCAGACCTCTGTGCATCAGTCCTGGCAGAGGTTTGGCCCCCGTGGCCCACAGTCTTGCTGCCTGTTCCTCCTGCCAGGGAGATGTGCTGTGTCTCCATGCCCTTGTGTTCCCGGATCGCTCACTTCCTGCTCCGGCTGCTCAGCACACAGGAGCCACGCTCGGAGCTGCCCGCCCTGGCATTCCTTGTGCAGGTGAGCCTGATGGCCAGCGCTGCCTGGCTGAGCTGCCTCCCAGCTCTCTGCCCTCTCGGAGCCGCAGCTGCCTGGCACGGTGCCCGTGCCCTGTGCTGCTGCCTGGGCCCGGCCCTGTGCGGCCCCGGGCTCCTGCCGGCCGGGTCCCTGTCACTGACCTGTGCCTTTCAGGTCCTCGAGTTCCTGGACTTGAGTGAACACGAAGCTAACATAGTACTGCAAATCTTGTCAAGGCAGCTGCAGAGCGAGTGCAGGGAGAGGCGTCGCCTGGCGCTCAGGGCCCTTCTTGAGCTCATTGAGGAGCCCTCAATGGTGAGAAAGGGGCAGCGGCTGAGGCTGAGCTGGGGAATGCAGTCACTTGGGCTTGGCTGGGCTTTGAGTGCTGGGGCAGCTGCTCCCAGCTCTCCTGCCTCCCAGTTCAACTGCCCGAGTGCTTTGGAACCGGCTTTTGGCCTCTGGCCCCTGTGTCCAGGTTTAGAGCAAATTTGGGGATGAATCCCCCAAAGGAGCTCTGGTGGGAAAAGCAGATCCAATCGGCCCCTCCCCCCCAACTGGTCCAGGAGGAAAAAATACCTCCTTGGAGAAAGGTGGAAGAAAACTGTTTATTAAACAATAAAACCAAAACAATATCAAACAATGAGACCCCTTGCCACTCTAAAAGAGATGACAACCTGAGAAAACCCCGTCCCCGGGCTGCATCTCAGTCTCTGATCAGTCCCTCCGGTGCTGGAATTGTCGTAGGCCAGGCCCAGCCTGGTGGGCCAGAGATGTGAGCTGCCGGTGCTCCCCTGGGTGTTCAGTCCAGAGCAGGTTTCAAGAGGTCCAAAGAAAAGGAAAAAAACACAGTCCAGGGAACTACTTTGCCTCAGCTAGCTAACACTAACTGAAAAGCAAAAGAAGAGCTCTGTCCTGCTGTCTGTCCGCAGAAAACAACAGTCCAGGAGGAGGAATGTGGGGGAGTGAGAGCAGTGTCTGGAAGAAAAAAAACCTGCACTTCTCTGCCCCATTCACTCTATGCAATAAGTCTTAAAGGTGCAAAGCTTACTATTCAGCATAAACAGAACAAGACGATTGGGGATAAAAGCATCATACAGCCAACCCAGGACATTCTACCCCTTATCCCCATATTGTCTGCTTACTGCTAGAACTAATATAAATTCTAACTCTACAAACACATACATGATACATCCATTATACAGCTATACACAGACAATGGTAATAACATTCAGCAAGCAGTGATATTTACACAGGTTTTATCCAACAATCAGATCTCCCTGAGGTACACATTGTGTTCTTCCATCTTTTTGCATTATCCACCATGTGCAACCTGGTCCCTGAGCAAAAACAACCCCACAAATGGGTTTGTCTGTATTCGAGGCAGAATTAATCCAAACTGTCGTCCCTAATAAACCTCTGACATGTACCACTGGGACTTTGTCTCCATCTACTCTCTGCAAAGGCTCAGATTGGGCAGGGCCCACTCGGTTAGTAGAGCCTCGGGTGCTAACTAACCAGGTGGCATTTGCCAGATGCTGCTCCCAGGTTTTGAAAGATCTCCCACCTAATGCTTTCAATGTGGTTTTTAACAGTCCATTGTACCTCTCTACTTTGCCTGCAGCTGGTGCATGGTAGGGGATATGGTACACCCACTCAATGCCATGTTCCCTAGCCCAGGTGTTGATAAGGCTGTTCTTGAAATGAGTCCCATTGTCTGACTCAATCTTCTCAGGGGTGCCTGTCTCCACAGAACTTGCTTTTCCAAGCCCAGGATGGTGTTCTGGGCCATAGCATGAGACACAGGGTGGGTTTCCAGCCATCCAGTGGTGGCTTCCACCATGGTCAGCACGTAGCGCCTGCCCTGGTGTGTCTGGGGCAGTGTGATGTAATCAATCTGCCAGGCCTCCCCATACTTGTACTTGGACCACCGCCCACCGTACCAAGGGGCTTCAGTCGCTTGGCCTGCTTGATGGCGGCACAGTCTCACAGTCATGGATAACCTGAGAAATACTGTCCATGGTTAAATCCACCCCTCGGTCTCATGCCCACTTATAGGTGGCATCTCTGCCCTGGTGGCCTAAGGCATCATGGGCCCATCGAGCTAGGAATAACTCTCCTTTATGTTGCCAATCTAAGTCTGTCTTTGACACCTCTATCTTTGCAGCTTGGTTTCCTTGCTCATTGTTTTGGTGCTCCTCATTAGCTCTACTCTTGGGGACATGGGCATCCACATGGCAGACCTTCACAGGCAGCTTCCCTACCATGGTAGCAATGTCTTTCCACTCTTCAGCAGCCCAAATTGGTTTTCCTCTGCGTTGCCAGCTGGCCTCTTTCCACCTCTCCAGCCATCCCCACAGAGCATTGGCTACCATCCATGAATCAGTATAAAGGTAGAGCTTTGGCCACTTCTCTCTCTCAGCAATGTCCAGGGCCAGTTGAACAGCTTTGAGTTCAGCAAGTTGGCTTGATCCACCTTCTCCTTCAGTGGCCTCTGCCACCTGTCATGTGGGGCTCCATACGGTTGCTTTCCACTTTCGGTTTGAAGCCCCAAAGTGGATAGCCTTCAAGAAATAATGAGTTAAAACATGGAATGTGAAACATTTGAAGAAAACATAGCATTTAGGAAACATATAGAGCAATAAATCGGCTAAGGCATGGAACACAATGACAGGAAAGAGAGATAGGGATAGGGGAGTTGATGGGCTAAGCATATTCAGGGCCAACAATGTCAAACTGACACTAAGAGTTTTGCCAAGCCATAGGGACCAAGCCAAGTACACTGGGAATTGGCCATATTAGGATAGGAGTTCAAAAGTTTAAGGAGGAAGACTCATCGGGTGCCCCCTGCCCGAAGATGAAGGCGACCGGAACAACCACCAAAATATTCCTCAAAAGAGAAGTCTCCGCCCACGCTCCGCCTACACCACGCCTTCTATGAATATGCATGCAAAGACATGATTATGCATGAGATATGATGTAACTCTATATTCAAAATTGTATAAAAGGGCTTGCTTTGTCATGAGATACTCAGAAATCCCTTTTGTGATTTCTCCGACGCGTCGTAATAAAATACCTCCTGTCTATGCTGACTTAAAATTGAGTCTCTTAGGCAGTTATTCTCGCCTTTTGGGGCAAAATTCGGCATCAGGTTCATTCCCACAATGCAGCATGAACCATCAGTAAAGAGAGCGTATCATGTATCTTCTGCTGGCAGTTGGTTGTGTGGTGGAGCTTCTTCAGCCCGTGTCACTTCTTGTTCCCTTTCATCAGCAAGACCAAAGTTTTCACCTTCTGGCCAGTTTGTAATTATTTCCAGAATCCCAGGGCGATTCAGTTTTCCAATACGGGCGTGCTGTGTGATAACAGCAATCCATTTGCTCCATGTAGCACTGGTGGCATGGTGCGTAGAGGGAACTTTTGCTTTGAACATCCACCCCAATACTGGTAGTTGGGGTGCCAGGAGGAGTTGTGCTTCATGCCTATTACCTCTGAGGCAGCCTGGACTCCTTCATAGGCAGCCAAGATTTCTTTCTCTGTTGGAGTATAGTTGGCTTTTCCAGTGCAGCCTGGATCAGTCCATGGCAGATGGTGGGGCTGTGCTTCCACCCCTGGGGCAGTCGGTCCCAGGTGTACTGCACGCCTCTCCAGGTGAAAGCAAACTGAGGCCTGCATTCTGCTGCCAGAGGAATGGAGAAAAATGCATTGGCTATGTGTATAGTGGTGTACCACCTTGCTGCCTTGGACTCAAGCTCATACTGGAGCTCTAATATGTCTGGCACGGCAGCACTCAGGGGTGGGGTCACTTCATTCAATGCACGATAGTCCACAGTCAATCTCCATTCTCCTTCAGATTTTCGCACAGGCCAAATGGGGCTGTTGAAGGGTGAGTGGGTCTTGCTGACCACCCCTTGGCTCTCCAGCTCTCGGATCATCTTATGGATGGGGATCACAGCATCTCGAGTGGTTCTATACTGCCGTCGATGCACTATAGAAGTGGCGATTGGCACTCGTTGCTCTTCTCCCATCAGGCATCCTACTGCAGATGGATTCTCAGACAACCCAGGCAAGGTGTTCAATTGCTGGATGCCCTCTGTCTCTACAGCAGCTATTCCAAATGCCCATCTGAGTCCTTTTGGGTCTTTGAAGTACCCACTTCGAAGGTAGTCTATGCCCAAAATACATGGGGCCTCTGGGCCAGTCACAATAGGATGCTTCTTCCACTCATTTCCCATTAGGCTCACATCAGCTTCCACCAAAGTGAAATCCTGGGATCCCCCTGTCACACCAGCAATAGAAACAGACTCTGTCCCCACATGTCTTGATGGGATTAACGTGCACTGCACACCAGTGTCGACCAAAGCTTTGTACTCTTGTGGTTCCGATGTGCCAGGCCAACGAATCCACACAGACCAGAAGACACGATTTTCCCTGGCCTCTACCTGGCTAGAGGCAGGGCCCCTCTAAGCCTGGTTATCATTCTTTCCCTGGGTGTATGTTTTGGATGTTCCTTCGAGGGGATCAGACATGTCATCATCATCATACCTGGCTGTTCGGCTACGGGCAACTGGAGCTGCTTTCCTTCTGGTGGCTTCCTTCAGTTCACGCACCCGTCGTGCTAGAACAGCGGTAGGTTTCCTATCCCACCTTCTCATGTTTTCCCCACAATCACGCAGGTAAAACCACAGCTCAGCTCATGGGGTGTATCTTCTCTCACCATCTGGGAAACGTCTGCCTTGGATACCGGAACCTCGGATCTGTACTGCTGAAATTTGGAGAAGGTCTTCTTTAATCTCCTCTCTAAGCTTCTTATGGTTCTCCTCTATCTTATCCTCTAAGTTCTGCAGACGTGTTTCTACCACTGCGATTCTGGCATGTGTTGGGCCTTGTACAGCATCTGCATATGCTCGGAGCTTCCTTGCCATGTCAAGGACAGTCTCACCCCTCTCATCCCTCTTCATGATGGCTAAGGCAGAAGCATATTCATTGTGGCCCGAGTCGTACGAGTTTTCGCCACATCACAGACGTGCATGGTACTAAGTCTGGGTTCCTAGTTGTTACATCATCTGAGAAGATAATCTCAGCCACGGCCATTTCTCTCAGGTTGGATCCCTTGCTCTATTGTCTTCCACTGAGTCTGCTGCATATAGAGATCGTCTGCACACAGTTATCTTTCTGCTACACTTCTTAGGACCCGTTCCCAGAGGCTGTGAGAGTTAGCCCCCCTCATCATTCCTTGGTCTATGGCAGGATCCTGTGACAGGGATCCCAAATGCCTGGCTTCAGTGCCATCCAAAATGGTAGCCTCGCCGGCAGCATCCCAGAGACGGACCAGCCAACTAATTATGGATTCATCAGACCTTCGAGTGTAATCCTTCCGTAGGCCACGAAGGTCCTTCAGGGAGAAGGACTCAGTATTGGCATCTGATCTTGCACCTGCTGCTTTGACTCCTGACTTTACGTCAGGAGGCACTGAGGTTCCTTCTCCTGCATCATCATCATCATCATCATCATCCACTGGTCGATTGGTCTTGGCTGTGCATTTCCCACTTCTAGCACTGGTAGCAACAGCCATGGGTTTAGATGCTGGCTTCGAGCCTGGAGTGTTAGCTACAGCCTGAGTCACCGGGACAGTTGCTGATTTATCTCCCTGCCCCCCTGCCTCTGTCTGCTGCCCTAGAGTATCTAGCAGTGTGCGATAAGCATATGCCAGGGCCCAGCTCACTGCAATGACCTTCCTCTCCTTAGGCTCATCCTGGTACTTCTCTTTCAGATATTTCCCCACCTCAGCTGGGTTCTGAATTTGTTCATGGGGAAAGTCCCAGACTATATGGTCAGAGAATTCCTTCAGGATTTGGCCCATATCCTCCCATTTCCCACACCACTGAGGATTTTCCACACCAGGGTTTACTCCTGAGTCAGGGGTCTCATCAGCCCGTCTAGAAATCTCAGCCCTCATTCTAGAGAAGCAGCAGGCTGTATAGAGGAAGGTTACCAGATTGAATACCAGGAAGATGGTTTCTTTAACATTGAGGGGAAACTGAACATCCTTCACTAGTGATGCAACTGATTCATAGGAGAAGGAGGAAAGCAGAGGTTGAAAAACCTCATTCCCTCCTGCTCCTCCTGCAAGAAACTGGATGCATAACCATAGCCATGAACCATTCATACCTGGAGCAGACCCCAGCATGTTTATAAACTTCTTGCACATTATTGCCACCAAACCCAGCAGGATAGCTATTCTGGTCACAGCCCCTCTGATGTAAAAACTACGTATTAGGGGCAATACTAAAGCTATTTCTGGATACGAAAATAAGCCTAGGGACCAGAGAGGTATTAAAATCTTAAAAAACCCTAGGGACCAGAATGCATGCAAACCTTCACCCCAACAGACATTATGAATCCAAAAAGCATGGCTATTAGCTGATTTAAACAAACACAGAGTAATAGCAGCCAAAATGCAGTCAAAACAGGGTTTTTCCACTCGCTCTCTCGAGCCCCACATTGGGCGCCAAAAAATTGTACTGGTTTAGGGCAAATTTGTTAAAGAATCTGCAAAGGAGGGTGTTGTGGTGTGTTGCAATATCCTGTTTTACCTTCTCCCTTCCCCCTCGCCCCTCGCTGAGTGTGCCCTGTCAATCAGGCTAACATACCAGCAAGGCGTCGTGTGATAGGTGTCCCTAGTCCCTTGAGACCCTGCCCCTTCACCTGGTTGGTGGCTCACCTGTCCCCTCCCCTTCCCCTGCCCTGAGTTTAAAATGTTAATGAGACCATGCGGCCTGATGCTGTTAGCAGCAGTGGCCCAGTGCAGACATCTCTGTACTCATGGAATAAACATCTGGCAACCTTCTAGCGGAATCCACTCCCTTTCTCTCCACCATCGCCAGAAGCTCTCTCCTGAGGTAATGGAGTCCTGACAAGCCTGGACTTACGTCTTGTGCCCCGCTGCACCCTCCGCCAAGGTATGTCTGGGGTAAAACACCACAGTGCTGCCTTTGGCCCAGCAGCGAAGGTCAGAATTGGCCCAGGCACCATCTAACTGGTTATATTGGGATTCATATTCCAATAGGAGGGCCCCTCCAGAAAGCGAAACCCACACGGCCCCTCCCCCCAACCGGTTCGGGAAAAAATTCCTCGGAGAGAGGTGGAAAGAACCTGTTTATTTGACTGGCCCCGCACCCCCCAGCACACAAAATGAACAATACCCGATGACACCGCTTTGAGAAAGATGGCAAAATCAGAAAGTCTCTTTCAGGGGGGGTGGTTGCTCTGTTCTCAGTCCCTCCGGCGCTGGGCCAGCCGCTGCAGCTGAACCTTCGGTGTTCCCGGGTCCCAGTCCGGAGCAGGTTCGAGATGGTCACAGGAACAGGAGAGGAGAAACAGTCCAGGAAGCAATGTGGACTGTTTAGCTAGAACTAGCTAATAAGCAGAGGCAGAAAGCAGAGCAGAAGCAAGAGCAGAAAAAGAGAGCAAGCAAAGCAGCAAGCTGAAGCTGGAAGTGAAAAAACAGCCCTGTGTACTGCTTGTCTCTGTGTCCTGATAAGAGAAACCCAAACAAAACTTCCACTCTTCAGTGCCGGTCTTAAAGGCACAGAACAGATGAATGGGGATATACAATCATCATAACGTCACCCCAGGACAAAGATGAATTAAGGAGACAAACAGGGCAAAATGCGTATATAGCTCTAAATCTTTATGAGTCTCCTGAACAGAAAATTCTTGCTTATTATCGCTGGGAAGTACAATGTGTCGTGAATAGAATTAAGGTTCAAAGTAAATCACGCATAGTCTCTGTAAGGTGTAGGAAAGTAGTACCTTTAACACAGCACTCAATTGTAGGGCCCTTCAAGGGAAATCCTGAAAGGGCACTAGACTGCTACATTGAAAAGTTGCAGAAATTGAGTTTGCAAGTGGCAGGACCAGTAAAAGTAGGAGCAGCAAGATTGAAGATAGATAAGAAAAGGAAGGCAAAAAAAAAGGGAACGACCTCGTCTAAATAAGGCTATTGGTGATTGCTAATTAATTTTCTATGATTAGGACACTTTTACAGTTGTGGGACCCTCGGGAGGATATAGTTGTTGAGGAAGATAATGAACAAGAACTACGATTACGAAATAAAATACGTCTTGCGTTAAAGAAAGACCTTGAGCTATTAGCCTCATATAGTAAAAAAGCTAAAGAGGCTTTGCAATCACCACCATTAAATTGGTTGCATTGGATTGAAGAGACAGACTTTTATACTGGTTCTTACTTACATTCACTTCCTTGTTATGTTTGCAAAAGAGATAATGATAAGTGCTATGCATGGGTAGCTTTGTATTGTGCAGATTGTAATCAGGTTTATTGGTATTCACAAAGGTCAGTAGGATATTTATGGTGTACCTTTTGTTTTGGAAAGTGGATTCGAAATTTTATCTGGGTTAGAGCTCTTGAACAAAGTACTGGCCTGCCAGGACGGACAGGATTACAGCTTTTTGAGAGTGCAGAACAAGTAATTATAGCATATCTTAGGTGGAAGTTGCAGGGAACACTTAGAATATTTGAAATTAATAAAGCCTCACGCATCATAGCAGCTCGCTGTAAAGCTGATTTGCCTTCAAACTTATCTTACGCTATACCTGTAATCAAAGATGCTGATTTAGAATTAGATCAGTATATTCAAAAATTGATTCAGCCTTACAATAGACAATCTAGCAAACCAGGGAAAAGACAGCGAAGGAAAATAAAACAAAGCAAGCAGAAGGAAAAATGAGGTTTGTTCTTGTTATATTGCTCAATGTTGTAGCAAGTGAAGCAGTAGGAATAACACGTTTTAGTCAGCCAAGAGAAAATTATGGGTGACGCTTGTTAATCAAATTAACCAATCATCGCTTTGTCTTAGTCTTGGAGGAGTCACTAACCCATTTCGAACATGCCTGGTGGGACTTCCGGTATGGTCTCCTGGAGAATTTTGCAGTTTGATAAAAAATCGAACCTTATGTATGCCTAACATGTCAAACATCAAATTGCCAGGGCAACAAGGATATACTGCAGGTCAGAGTGATGGCTATCGTCAATGTTTACTGATCCAATCACTCAACACCTCTTTACATTCTCCTCCTGAGGAATTGGACCTTTTTGGCAGTACAAACGCCAGTTTGTCTAACACTACAGCTGGTGGATGGTTTAGTTTCGAATTTTCAAACCGACCGAAAGAAACATGGGCCACCCTAGATTCATTCCTGAATGTGAGTGGAATCTCTCTGCAGCATTACAGTAAATGTAACAGCACAAAAATCAAGGCACCAATGAAATTACCCACAGGAATATTTTTAATTTGTGGAGACAGGGCATGGAATGGTATACCAGCTAGACCACAGGGTGGACCCTGTTATTTGGGAAAATTGTCATTGTTTCACCCTAATGTGTCCTTGCTAATGCAGCTGAGTCAAAATTCAAACAGAAAGAGACGTGGCATACATGACTTAGACTGCAGCTGGATAGGAGATCCACAGCTTTGGGGTACATTCAAACAGGTGGTTGTTTCAACTATCTTGCCGGGAGGATCTGCCAATAAGGCTATGAATTTAGCAAAGCAATTAGGGTGCTGGGCAAAGGATGAGCTGAACAAGACATCACAAATTCTAGACATGCTAACCGCAGATGTGCAGAATGTTAACCATGCTGTTTTGCAAAATAGAGCTGCCGTAGATTTTTTGCTCTTAGCACAGGGACATGGATGTGAAGAGTTTGAAGGAATGTGTTGCATGAATCTATCTGATCATTCGGTGTCCATTCACACTAAGATAAAAGAACTGCAACAGGGACTTCACAATCTCAAGGAAGAAGAAGTTTTAGGAATTGACGAATGGCTTAAAAGCTTAGGACTTGGGCCATGGCTGAGGAACCTTGTGATCTATGCTATAGGACTGCTGGGTGTAATTTTACTGTTTTTGCTTATTTTGCCTTGTATCTTTAATTGTATTCAAAACACGGTCAGCCATACAATAGCAAAAACCTGGCAAACTAATCTCCTTGCTCAAGAAGAAAACGGGGGAAATGTGGAGAGTTTTATTAATAGTTGGTTAGCTGAGAAAGGCCATGCTGACATAATGCTGCTGGTTAAGCTAAGAGAGGGAAATCAGCAGTCAGCAAGCTGAAAGAAGATGTCAGCAATTAGCAATCAGTGACCTTGCTGCAACATGAGGAAAGGGAGTAGAGATTATTCCTGAATATCTCCTAAGAATATGTAGAAAGTATCAAAAGTAGAACCATAGGAATGCAGAAGTAGGTGTAGCTGCTGATATGTAACTAACCAATCCTGAGCTCAACTTTTGCAATATGCATGAAGTTCATTATGAACTGTATTTAACCCGCTGTACTGATCAATAAAAACGGGGCTTGTGATGATCAATTGATGTCCTGGTCTCCTTCCTTCGTCACCCAGGCACCCTGCAGCAGAGCCATGGAGAGAGGGGCCCTGCTCCCAGGCTGGAGCAGCCTGTCCCTGGAGGAATGCACCCCCTGGAATAGTGACCCATGCTGCAGCAGTTTGGGAAGGACTGTTGTCCCTGGCATGGACTCACACTGCAGCAGTTTGCAGAGGGCTGCTGCCCCTGAAATGGACTCACATGGGAGAAGCTCCTGCAGAACTGTCTCCCTTGGGAGGGACCCACGGTGCAGCAGGGGAACCACTGCTCTCTCTGAGCATGGCCAGAAGCCATGGGTGATGAACTGACCATAACCCCCATTCCCTGTCTCCCTGCACTGCTGGGGTGGGAGGCAGAGCTGGAAGGAGGGAGCTGAGGGGCTTATTTTATTTCCCCTTTTCCTGCTCTGACTTTGTTAGTAATAAATGAATTTCACATCTCTAAGCTAAGCCTGTTTTTCCCAGGACAGTATTTGATGAGTGATCTCATCCAGTCCTTATCTCAACCCATGAACCCTTTATTAAATTCTCTTTGTCCAGCTGCAGAGGGGAGTGAGTGAGCAGCCCACATGGATGCCTGGCATTTGGCCTGGGTCAACCCACCACACCTTGGTACCACAGGGTCACAATGGACCCTCGGCTCTATGGGGTCTCATTGGATCCATCAGGCCCTGCAGGGCCACTTAATTCAACAAGGCCCCAAAGTTTCACAGTGGTCTCCAGGATTCCATGAGGCCCTGCAATGTCAAAATGGACCTTTGGATCCCTGGGGGCCCACAGTGTCACAATGGGCTCTTTTGGTTCTACAGCTTAACAATGGCCCCTCGGTTCCATGTGTCCTGCACTGTTCCATGAATCCTTAGTTCCATGGGGTCCTGTAGTGTCACAATGGTCTCCTTGGTTTTGTGGTGCCACAGTTGCCATAATTTCCATGGTATCACAACTGCCCTTGGATCCCAAGAGGCCCCAGAGTGTGACAATGGCCCCTTGCTTCCATGATGTCCTGTAGTGTCACAATGGGGTCCATGATTCCATCAGGCCCTGCAGTGTCACCATGGACAGTTGGTTCAATGACACTCCACAATGTCACCACGGCCCCATGGTTCCACAGAGCCCCACTGTGTCACTGTGGTCCCTTTGCTTCCAGAGCTCAGAAGTGCCAGAATGACCCTTTGGTTCCATCAGGCCTTGAAGTTTCAAAATGGTCTCCATGGTTTCATGAGTACCCCCACCGTGTCACAAGAGACTCCTGGTTCCCTGAATTCCTCAGTGCCACAATGGGCCCTTGGTTCCACGAGGTTTGGTAGAGTCACAATTGACTCCCTGGTTCCATGAAGCCCTGCTGTGTCACAATGCCCATGGTACCATGAGTGTCCATGGCGTCACCAAGGTCTCCTTGGATCCCCAGTATCCCCACGATCTCCTTGGATCCCCAGTATCACCATGGTCTCCTTGGTCCCATCCAGGCCTTGTAACAAGAGACAGGGAGCCATTTTGTGGCTTAGATGAAACGCTGCAGAACTCATGGTTGTGAGGCTGTGTCACTGACAAGAAACAAAAACCACCTGAATCTGAATGCGAAATATCATCTCAAGTACCTTCAATCCCAGCCTCAACAGAGTTAGAAAATACAAACAGAGATTCCACAGTAAATCAAAAACAGGGACCATATTTTGAATGCAGGCAAAATACATTCAAGTGCATTCAAATGCACTCGATATGATGGGGAGGTGATGATCCCCTATTCCAAGAGTGAACTTAACAAGGGCTGACTATTGAGGGAACTGCAGAGAACCACAATATAAGAAAAGCAGGTGGCACAGGTAATTCTGGGATAGGCAGACCAGAAAGCAAGAGCAGATGAACCAGTGCAGTCACCACCATGAAGATCACGTTCACATGCTGTGGGCAGCAACCCCATCAGGCCGTGTCACCATCCCCTGGTACAAGGTGGGTCATGATGGTTGGTTCCACTGATCTCAGGATGCAAAGACACATAGCAGGGGACTTTCAGTATTAACCAAAACAAATGCACCTTTTATTGAGTGCCCACAGCAGATGCAGCACAAGGATTAGAATGGGGATAAAGGACAGAGAGACAGAGAAAAGGTGGGGTGGAATAGCTGCGAACAGAGAGATGAAATCCTCGTGGTCAGGCCAATAGATCTATCTGGTCGCGTCGGGGAGAGTCTCAAAGTCTTTGGTTAACTCTTTTATAATCTACCGCTGGGAGGGGAGCAGGATGGCACATGAAGGGAACAGTGGAGAATAAATCCATTGAGAACAGGCACAGACAATCCAGTTCTGAACAGCACAAACCGGTGCCAGCAGTGAGCGGGGCCCGTTGTTTCAGGACTGGTTCCTATGGGAAACCTCCCACTTCCCATGGCAGACATCCCGCTCCAGTCAGGCCAGCACCCGTGGGTTAGAATTTGAAGGGTCTCAGTCTCAGTCCTTGGGGAGGGCTTTAATCTCCGTCCTTGACAGCGGCTGTGAGGCAGATGAGGGATCTTTGGACCGTCTCTTACAGACTGATATCCCTAAACATAAAAATAATTATTCATCTCCCCTTAAAAGAAAATTAACTGAATTAATAAAATTATATTTATTTTTCTTATTTATAGTATTATAATTCTATATTTGTATTACAAAATTTGAATGTTTATATTAAAAAACCCATACCATTTTAGCAGGCAAAAAATTTATTGGTCATTGGTTCTAAGTAACACGATTCCCTTCATTAATTCACTGTCCAGTGGGGCTCTTGATTTCTCCTTAATGCTAATAAGTCCCATTTTAAATCCTATTGTAATCTTTTTTTATCATTTTCATAGACAGGGTAAAAAAGGCCACTTTGGGGTCCATGGAGACATTTCTGGGGCACACTTGGGGCAGTTCTGGGTCTGGAGAGGGAATTCAGAGAGAACTTGAGGGTCTGGAGGACACTTGGGGGAGCCGGGTGGGCACTTGGAGGGGCACTCAGGGATTCTGAGGGACAGTTCGGGGTCCGGGGCAGCACTTGGGGGTCCAGGGGGACCCTTGGAGGTCAGGGAGAGGAATCTGGGGCCCCTTGGGGGGCTCTGAAGGGGCTTTCAGCGGCGTGGAGATTGATGGGAGTTGTAGGCGCGGGTCTAACACAGTTTAACAAGGCCGCGGAGCATCACGGGAGTTCGAGGCGCAGCTGCAATGGCTCTCAGTGGGGCGCAGGGCATGACGGGAGATGAAGTCCCGGCTGGAACAGCACTGGACATGCGCCGCGAAGCATGATGGGAGCCGTAGTCCCGGAAGTGGCTCCAGCCCTTGGTTTGGGGGTCCGGGAAGGCTACTGGCGGTCCAGGAGCCTTCCTTTCTTCTGCGTCCGAGCCGTGACTTGAGATCCTCGGGTAAACATAAACTGTTCGGGAGCACTTGCGGGGAGCTCCGGGAGCTCTAACCGGGCTCTTTAGGGCGGGGGGCACGGCAGGAGTTTTACGCGCGGGACTGTTCTGAGGGCCTCTGGGGCCGCGGCGGGGGAGAGGAGATGAATTCCCAGAAGTGGCTGTACCGGGCATCTGTGGGGTCGGGAGCACTCAGGGGGTCCGGGGACGCTTTTGGGGGCTCCCGAATGGACGCTGAGGGGGCATTGAGGGATCCTGGAGGGTCTGGCGGACACTTAAAGGACAAAGCCGTGGCGGGTCCCGGGGTTCTGTGGAGCGCAGGGCATGACGGGCGTTGTAGTCCCGGCTCCAATGGGGCTCAAAGGGGCCGAAGGGCATGACGGGAGTTGCAGGCAAAAAAAAAAAAAAGTAGTGCAAATATCAGACACCGCTTCCGAGGTCCTAAACCAGGCGCTGATTGGTTTTGTCCGGTGATGGGCGGGAGTCTCGGCAAATGGGATGCGGTGGAGACGGGAACAGCCCATTCAACTTCTCCAGTCGCTCCCAGTAGAGCCCAGTTCTTCCCCAGTACAGACCAGTACAACCCCAGTACAGCCCTTTTTATCACAAGTAGAACCCAGTACAACCCCAGTGCCCCTCCTGTCCCTCCCAGTACAGCCCAGTCCCTCCCAGTTCCCCCCGAATATCATCCACAGGATGCCCCAGTGTCCCCAGTCTTCCCCACAATGGCCCCATTATCCCCAGTATGTCCCAGTTCTCCCCAGTGTCACTCCCAATGTGTCCCAGTGTCTCCCACAGCGTTCCCAGTGTTCCCCAGTATGTCCCAGTCCTCCCCAGTGTTTCCAAGGACAGTTTCATTTCTCACGGTGGCCGTGGCAGCCAAACCCAGCAGTGGGGTCAGTGCAGTGCCCATTGCCACAGCCCCTTGCAGTGCCCAGTGCAGCTTGGGCTGATGATCCACCCTCACAGCTGGCCCAGGGCAGCTCTGCAGTGCCTTTGGTGGCACTTGGGGCTGGCACACACCTGAGCACTGTGTCTGTTTGCAGTGGGGAAACTCCGCAGTTTCAGATTACTGCAAAAAAAACCCAAAACGCCAAAACCCCTCTTAGGCTGGGTGCAGCCAGCTCTGCAAACACAGCAGGGCCCTGGGCAGTGAGGACAGACAGGATGGGGCTGGGCAATGTGGAGCAAGGTTGTCCACACTGGGTCAGAGCTCCAGGCACAGCTTCTGTGAGCAGGCCAGAGCTGCTGAGGAGAGACCCTTGGTCAATACCAATCACAGACTGCTGCAATCACCTCTGCTCTAAAGAGAAATTTAATCAAAGACACCCTTTAAAAAAGGAATGTATATTTTATTACTGCTCTTTGAAATCTTTCTCCATAACTGGACTAGGAAAACTTTAATGACCCTCTCAGGGCTTTGCTGTTGTTTACATCAGACTCAGTCTTTGAGAGTCAATAACACAAAGTTAAATTTAAACTCCAAATTTTCTTGAAGTTTTAATGGTTTCCCCTGAGGGACACCACTGGGAAATTGTCCCCAGGTTCCAGTTAGAGCAGAACAATGGAGGCAGTGATGACAGCTGGGGACAAACAAGGCAAAGGTGTCTCTGTGCTGAGCACACCTGGATGTGTTTGAGGAATGCAAAGGGCCAAGGCCTGAGCCCCAGCCCCTGGCCCAGCAGATCCTGTCCCTCCCTCCTTTCTCAGGGCTCTTCCCGGGATGGGCACTGGCATGTGGGGATGTGCAATGCCAAGGGCAGGAGCATGGGGCGGCCCCTGCCAGGCTGCTGAGCAGGGACAAGGAGGCAATGAGGCCCCAGCCCTGCAAGGGTCACTTGTCCCCTCATGGCCTCAGGCCCAGGCCCAGCAGCCATGGCCAAAGTACTGCCTAAGGTGGCTCTGGCAGGGCTGTCTTGCAGCTGCTGCCCATCCCTGTGCCCTGTGCAGCCCAGGCTGTCCCACGGTGTCCCTGTCCTGTGCCTCTGTCCCTGCAGGCTGTCGGCATCCCCCAGCTGCCCCACCTGGCTGGGCCCTTCCTTTGCTGACAGCTCTGCCTCCTGCCTGCCTCTGCCTGCCCACACAGAGCCTTGGGCTGATACCAAAAGGGTTCATTCAGTTTTTACTGTGCCTGTGAACTTTCAGCACAGGAACAAGGCATTCAGGGGCTGCTTTCCCAGCAAGGATGGTTGGAGGGAAGATGAAGACATCTGGCTCAAGGGTGCAGGGATAGAGAAAACAAGAAGTGAATCTGGGAACTTGGGGTGTGTTTTATGGAAATGGGTAAATTGTAATTCACATTTAGTGACTGTATTTAAACAACACACTGGTAGGATTACATTTCCATGTGATGTTGGGAGTTATCCCTCACTAGAGCTCAGGCCTGAGTAAATTATACCCTCTGAAATAGCAAATGAGAGCAGCTCTCTGCTGCGTGGAGTGGAAACTGAGGACAGCAGAGACCTGGGAGGGATTGAAGGGAGGTTTCAGAGATGGTGGATCATTTTAGCATAATAGAGAACAGCCAGAGAAAGAAAGAATTAATGCAATGGGCAGATAAGGAAAACAGACAGGACCCAAAGAGAAAGGAATTTCCCTGCTAGGGCAGGGCTGTAGTGCAGCATGTCCCCCAGAAGGAGCCTTTGTGTGGGCATGCAGAGGCAGGCAGTCATGGTCCTCAGTGGAAGCCATTAAAACTCCAAGAAAATTTGGAGTCTAAATATAACTCTGAGTTCTTGAGAAGTTTTTTGAAGACACTGTCAAAGACTGCGTCTGATGTAAACAACAGCAAAGCCCTGAGAGGGTCATTAAAGTTTTCCTAGTCCAGTTATGGAGAAAGATTTCAAAGAGCAGTAATAAAATATACATTCCTTTTTTAAAGGGTGTCTTTTGTTAAATTTCTCTTTAGAGCAGAGGTGATTGCAGCAGTCTGTGATTGGTATTGACCAAGGGTCTCTCCTCAGCAGCTCTGGCCTGCTCACAGAAGCTGTGCCTGGAGCTCTGACCCAGTGTGGACAACCTTGCTCCACATTGCCCAGCCCCATCCTGTCTGTCCTCATTGCCCTGGGCCCTGCTGTGCTTGCAGAGCTGGCTGCACTCAGCCTGAGAGGGGTTTTCCCATTTTGTACTTTTTGCAGCAATCTGAAACTGCTGAGTTTCCCCACTGCAAACAGACCCACTGCTCAGGTGTGTGCCAGCCCCAAGTGCCACCAAAGGCACTGCAGAGCTGCCCTGGGCCAGCTGTGAGGGTGGATCATCAGCCCAAGCTGCACTGGGCACTGCAAGGGGCTGTGGCAATGGGCACTGCACTGACCCCACTGCTGGGTTTGGCTGCCCCGGCCACCGTGAGAAATGAAACTGTCCTTGGAAACACTGGGGAGGACTGGGACATACTGGGGAACACTGGGAACGCTGTGGGAGAGACTGGGATTGACACTGGGGACGACGGGGACATACTGGAGACACTGGGGCCATTGCGGAGAAGACTGGGGACACTGGGGCATCCTGTGAATGACACTGGAGGGAACTGGAAGGGACTGGGAATAAACTCAGGGTTATTGGGAGGGACGGGGCTGTACTGGGAGGGACTGGAGGGGCACTGGGGTTGAACTGGGTTCTACTTGGGATGAACTGGGCTGTACTGGCATTGCACTGGTCTGTACTGGGGATGAACTGGGCTGTATTGGGGGGGACTGGAGAAGTTGAATGGGCTGTTCCCGCCTTTGCCACATCCCATTTGCCGAGGCTCCCGCCCGTCATCACTCGAAGCCAATCAGCGCCAGAGATCGGATACTCGGGGACGGTGCCTATCTCAGCCACAACTCCCGTCATGCCTCGCGGCCCAATTGAGCCCCATTGGAGCCGGGACTACAACGCCCGTCATGCCCCGCGCTCCACAGAACCACCGGGATCGGCCCCCCATTTGTCCTTTAAGTGTCCCCCAGACCCTCCAGGATCGCGCACTGCCCCCTTAGCGCCCATTCGGGACCTCCTAAAAGCGTCCCCGGATCCCCTGAGTGCTCCCGACCCCACAGATGCCCGGTACAGCCACTTCTGGGAATTCATCTCCTCTCCTCCCCCGCGGCCCCAGAGCCCCTCAGAACACAGTCCTGCGCCTAAAACTCCTGCCGTGCCCCGCACCCTAAAGAACCTTGTTAGAGGTCCTCGAACTCCCCGCAAGTTCTCTCGAACTGCTTACGTTCCCCCGAGGATCTCAAGTCGCGGCTCGGAGGCAGGAGTCTCCCCCCAGAACCTTCCCGGACTCCCAAACAAAGCGTTCGAGCCACTTCCGGGACTACGGCTCCCATCATGCTCTGCGGCGCATGTCCAGTGCTGTTCCAGCCGGGACTTCATCTCCCGTCATGCCCTGCGCCCCACTGAGAGCCATTGCAGCTGCGTATCGGACTCCCGTGATGCTCCGCGGCCATGTTAAACTGCATTAGACCCGCGTCTACAACTCCCATCACACCCCACGCCCCAGAGAAGCTTGTCAGGGTCCCCCAAGGGCCCGCCCGGATCCCGAAGGGCCCCAAATTCCCTTCCCTGACCTCCAAGGAACCCCCTGGACCCCCAAGTGCTGCCCCAGACCACAAACTGTCCCTCAGAATCCCTGAGTGCCCCTCCAAGTGCCCACTCGGCTCCCCCAAGTGTCCTCCAGACCCTCAAGTTCTCTCTGAATTCCCTCTCCAGACCCCAAACTGCCACAAATGTGCCCCAGAAATGTCACCAGAGACCCCAAAGTGGCCTTTTTTACCTTTTCTGTGAAAATGATAAAAAAGGATTACAAAAGGATTTAAAATGGGGCTAATTAGCATTAAGGAGAAATCAAGAGCCCCACTGGACAGTGAATTAATGAAGGGAATCGTGTTACTTAGAACCAATGACCAATAAATTTTTTGCTTTCTAAAATGGTATGGGTTTTTAATATAAACATTCAAATTTGGTAATACAAATATAGAATAATAATACTATAAATAAGAAAAATAATTCAGTTAATTTTCTTTTAAGGGGAGATGAATAATTGTTTTTATGTTTTGCGACATCAGTCTGTAAGAGATGGTCCAAAGATCCCTCATCTGCCTCACAGCCGCCGTCAAGGACAGAGATTGAAGCGCTCCCCAAGGACTGAGACTGAGACCCTTCAAATTCTAACCCAGGGGTGCTGGCCTGACTGGAGCGGGATGTCTGCCATGGGAAGCGGGATGTTTCCCATAGGAACCAGTCCTGAAACAACGGGCCCCGCTCACTGCTGGCACCGGTTTGTGCTGTTCAGAACTGGACTGTCTGTGCCTGTCCCCAATGGATTTATTCTCCACTGTTCCCTCCATGTGCCGTCCTGCTCCCTCCCAGTGGTAGATTATAAAAGAGCCCTGAGTTAATCAAAGGCTTTGAGACTCTCCCCGACGTGACCAGATAGAACTATTGGCTGGACCACGAGGATTTCATCTCTCTGTTGGTAGCTATTCCCTGCACCCAACCATCCTTTCTCTCTCTCTCTGTCCTTTATCTCCTTTCTAATCCTTCTGTTGCATCTGCTGTGGGCACACAATAAAAGGTGCATTTGTTTTGATTAATACTGAAAGTCCCCTGCTATGTGTCTTTAGGTATTGGAAAATAATGAAAAATAAACTACACATAGTTCATAGTATAAAATGTAGGCACCAGCCCAGGGGCAGGGAGTCTGCCTCTGTCTGACCTCTGGCAGGCCAGAGAAAAAAAATTTATAAATAAGAAACAATAAAGAACCTTGGAAACCAGAGCCAAAGAATTCAGACTCCTTCAAAACACCAGGTTGGGAAAAAGGGATTCTCAGGGTCATCCCTGACCACAGGGAACCGGAGATTGGCCTTCTGGGCTACCTGGGT
Source organism: Zonotrichia leucophrys gambelii (assembly GCF_028769735.1). Taxonomy (NCBI): domain Eukaryota; kingdom Metazoa; phylum Chordata; class Aves; order Passeriformes; family Passerellidae; genus Zonotrichia; species Zonotrichia leucophrys. The sequence goes on from NW_026992693.1 coordinate 30,402, forward strand.
CAACATTAGAGTAAATCTGGAAGTTTTGCTTTAGCCCATTAAGCCATGGTGCTGGGGTCTCGTCTTTTTTCTGGTTGCTGTCAAAGGCTAAGGTGGTATTACTCCCTCTAGGCACTGATTCTTTTATCCCTCTGGTCATCATGGACTGTAATCTCTCATATTCCTTCTCCCCTCTTCTTGATTAGGGTCCCAGTCAGGCTCCACTGAAGGCATTGTTTGGTCACCTGGGAGCCAGGGTTGGTTTTCTCGCTCCCAAATTTTCATTCTTGCAGTTCTTATTAATCGAGTCTCTCCTGGGGAAAATAGGATGTTAAAGATGAAGTTCAATTCTCCCCATGGATAAATATTAGGGCTAAAAGTGGATCAATTTGATTTCCTATTCTGACTGGCTCTTCCACTAAATTTCACAATTCTTTTTTAAAGTTTAAAACTTTGGATGCAGTCAAAGGAGCATTTACAAATCCAGTCTCACTGACCACCCCGCCCATGGGAACTTCTCTGAGGGGGAACAATTTTTCCACTTCAGCCACTTTCAATAGGTTGTAACAACATCAGCTGTGGAGGCTGACTGGGTAACTTCACTCTTGGGCATGAGATTCTGAGATGTTGTTTGGCTTCTCATTTGTGCTGGGGAGGCAGAGCGGGAGCTTGCTGGTGAATAAGGAGTGCATGAGATGGTAGAGGTAAGGGAAGAGTAGTGAAGGGTAAAGAGAGTAAGGAGAGGGTTGAGGGGAAGGTGGTGGAGGTATAACTGTGTTAGGAGGTGGTAAAGGAATGACAGCTGGGAGAGGAGGAGGAATTGGGTCCACGGAAAGAGGAACTGGAGGAAGGATTTGAGGTACTGCAAGGGTAGGAGGGAGGTAAGTGGTCAAGGGGGTCACAGTTTTTGTTAGTCTTCCCAGCCACTTTTTCTTTTTTTACTTTACTAGCTTGCTTTCCCTCTTTTAATTTATAGACTCTTGTATTTTCCTCGTCTGAGGCATTCTTTAGCCAACAGGTGACGTTCTGAATGTGATGGGCCTTTTGCAGGAACTTGAGGCAAAACAGAAGTTGCATCACCTTTGGACAGAGAGGCAAGTAACTCAGGAAATGTTTAAGGATGTTGTTAGGTCTTGCAGAAAGAAAATCAGAGAGGTGAAAGCTTAAGGCTTAACCAGGCCACTTCTGTGAAGGATAATAAAAATGTTTCTGTAAATAGATTAATGGCAAAAAGAGGTACAAGGACAATCTCCATTCATTATTGGGGGAGATGTGGTTACCAAATATGAGGGAAAGGATGAGGTACTTAACCCCTTCTTTGCCTCAGTTTTCAAGAATAAGTCATGTTGTCCTCAGGACAAGTGTCCTCCTGAGCTGGTGGATGGGCACAGGGAGCAGAACAGCCCCCTGTAAACCAGGAGGGAGCAGCTGGGGACCTGCTGAGTTACTCAGATGCTCACAGGGGTCACTGGGAGCAGATGGGATCCATCCCAGGGGGATGAGGGAGCTGTGGATGAGCTCCCCCAGCTGCTCTCCATCATTTACCATCAGTGCTGGCTCAGCAGGGAGGTCCCAGAGGACTGGAGGTGCCAGTGTGAGCCCATCCCCAAGAAGGGCTGGAAGGAGGAGCTGGGGAACTCCGGGCCTGTCAGCCTGATCTGGGTGCCCGGCAAGGTTATGGAACAGATCACCCTGAGTGCCATCCCAGGGCACCCACAGGATGGCCTAGGGATCAGAGCCAGCCAGCGTGGATTTCAATATCTACACTGATGATCTGCATGAGGGGACTGAGTCCAGCATGAGGAAATTTGCAGATGACACCAAGGTGGATGTGAGTGTGGATCTGCTGCAGGGTAGGAGGGCTCTGCAGAGGGCCCTGGACAGGCTGGATCCAGGGCCCAAATCCAACAAGGTGAGGTTGAACAAGACCAAGTGCTGGGTCCTGCACTTTGGCCACAACAACCCCTGCAGTGCTACAGGCTGGGGACAGAGTGGCTGGACAGCAGCCAGGCAGAAAGGGACCTGCAGGGACTGATGGACAGCAGGCTGGACATGAGCCAGCAGTGTGCCCAGGTGGCCAAGAAGGCCAATGGCTCCTGGCCTGGCTCAGGAATGGTGTGGCCAGCAGGAGCAGGGCAGGAATTGTTCCCCTGCACTTGGCACTGGGGAGGCCACACCTCGAGTGCTGTGTCCAGTTCTGGGCCCCAATTTAGCAAGGACATGGAGGGGCTGGAGCATGTCCAGAGAAGGGCACCAAAGCTGGGGAGGGGTCTGGAACACAAGTCTTCTTCAGAGTGTCTGAGGGAGCTGGGGTTGTTTATCCTGGAGAAGGGGAGGCTCTAGGGAGACAGGGTGGTGTCAGGGCACAGGTTAGACTTGATGATTTCCAAGGTCTTTTCCAACCTTTCTGATTCTGTGACTCTCTGGAACCACCCTTGGAGCAGTTGCACGATGAGCCCTGGGCCTCCTCTTGAGAAGCTCCAGCAGCCCAGGTCCCTCAGCTTCTCCTGCCAGCCCCAAAGCCCATCCTGTCAGTCCTGCAGAGCCTCTGCAGCTCCTCCTCACTGCCCAGAACAGGGAGCCCCAGAGCCAGACACAGCAGCCCAGATGTGTCCTCCTGACCTGGGGTGCATCTGGCAAGGGAGCAGCACCAGGCACTGCAGGAGCCTGCAGACAATTCCTGCAGCACTTGTGGGATGATCCTGCTCCCCAAGGGACGTTCCCATGGTGCCAAATCAGGAACTGCAATGGGGAGTGGGGCCAGAGAGGAAAGGGCAAACAGGGATGGGCTGTTTGCAGGGGAGGGAACGGGGCTGGGCAACAGGAAGAAATTTGTAGGAGGAAGAGTAAAGAAAGCAAAGGTGAAGCCAAGGAAATGCTCAGGGCAGCTTGGGGGTGGCTGCCAGGCAGCCCTGCCTCTGAGCAACCGCATCTGCAGGGGCACAGGAAACTCCCATCTGATGGGAACAAACTTTCTGGCTGACTGCAGAGGCCAGGACAAAGCTGAGTGGTTTCCCTGGTGTCCCCCAGCCCTTGCTGGCCCCAGGGGCTGATGGCATTTGTGCTCCCTCAGGTTCATGTCCCCACACCAACAGCATGGGGTGCTCCCCCTGCTCTGTGCAATGCAAACAGGGGCTGCTGAGCCAGTGCTGCCGTGTCTGTGCCTGCAAGGATGGGGCACCTGTGTGAGCTGGGGGAGAGGCCAGGGCTGCAGAGGGGGGATGTTGTTGGCAGCTCCATGAGGACGCTCTGGGACGCTGCCCTGGGCTGTCCAGTGCATTGGGGATGGATCAGCCCCTGCTCTGCTGCTCCTTCCCGTCTGCCCCAGGGCCCTTGCAGAGCCCCAGCCATGCTGTTTGCCCCAGCCTGCCCACGGCCAGCCTGGGGCTGCTCACGGGGCTTTTCTGTGCTGAGCATTGGCCTGGGCGTGTTCTTGAGAGAGCCTGGGCAAAGAGCCTGGAGCCCCCAGGGCCTGGTCTGAGGCGTCAGCGCTGCCCCAGCAGTGCCCATGGCCTGTCCCTGCTGCAGCCCTGGCACTGCCACCGCCAGGGCTGCGCCCGGCCCCGAGAGCACTCAGGCCCTGCAGCAACACCAGGGCCACCAGGGCAGCGAGGCAGGGCCACGGCAGCAGCACTGGCAACACCAAGTGCTGCTGCTGCTGGGCACAGCTGCTGTGCCAGCCCTGATCTACCCCAGCTCTGCACACAGACATTGCTGCTGCAGCTCCAGAGAAGGCAAGAAAAGGGGGATCTTTGGTGAAAACTCTGCTGGGAGATCCTTTATTTCATTTAAAGGAACTGAGAGCACAGCTCCTCAATGACATAGTCTGTGAGCTACAGCCAGTTTGGAGGTAAACAAAATGAAATGAAGCACAAATAATATCTTTTCTTTGTGGACAGTATTAAAAAACTGAAACAAAGGAAAGAAAAGAACAAAGAAATCACAAAATCAAGCAACAACTATCAAAGATAAGTTTTATTACACGTGATATGCAGAAACTAGCTAGCAGTTTAATTCTTCTGAAACCATCCAGTCGTTAGTCTCCACCCTGCAGCCTTGAGCTCCTGGTTCCTCAGGCTGTAGATGAGGGGATTCAGGGCTGGAGGCACCACCGAGTACAGAACTGACACTGCCAGATCCAGGGATGGGGAGGACATGGAGGGGGGCTTCAGGTTGGCAAAAAGAGCAGTGCTGATAAACAGGGAGACCACAGCCAGGTGAGGGAGACAGGTGGAAAAGGCTTTGTGCCGTCCCTGCTCAGAGGGGATTATCAGCACAGCCCTGAAGATCTGCACATAGGAGAAAACATTGAAAACAAAACATCCAGAAGCTAAACAGGCGATAATAGCAAGAAGCCCAAGCTCCCTGAGGTTTGAGTCTGAGCAGGAGAGCTTGAGGATCTGGGGGATTTCACAGAAGAACTGGCCCAGGGCATTGCCCTGGCACAGGGGCAGGGAAAATGTATTGGCTGTGTGCAGCAGAGCATTGAGAAAGGCACTGGCCCAGGCAGCTGCTGCCATGTGGGCACAAGCTCTGCTGCCCAGGAGGGTCCCGTAGTGCAGGGGTTTGCAGATGGACACGTAGCGGTCATAGCACATGATGGTCAGGAGAGAATATTCTGCTGACATAAAGAAGAGAAAGAAGAATACCTGAGTAGCACATCCGGAGTAGGAGATGATCCTGGTGTCCCAGAGGGAATTGTGCATGGCTTTGGGGACAGTGGTGCAGATGGTGCCCAGGTCGCTGAGGGCCAGGTTGAGCAGGAAGAAGAACATGGGCGTGTGCAGGTGGTGGCCGCAGACTACGGCGCTGATGATGAGGCCGTTGCCCAGGAGGGCAGCCAGGGAGATGCCCAGCAAGAGGCAGAAGTGCAGGAGCTGCAGCTGCCGCGTGTCTGCCAATGCCAGCAGGAGGAAGTGGCTGATGGAGCTGCTGTTTGACATTTGCTGCCTCTGGACCTTGGCACCTTTTGAAGAAGGAATGACAGTGATAATCGAGCGGAGATTTCTCATAGAAATGTCAAAGCCCTTTCTCATAGACCCTTTCCTACCACTAAACACCTCTCCCTTGTGTATGTCTAGGAGATCTTCCTTCACCTTTGTTACTGGTGCCCTGATTGCTGCTGGCCAATGTTGTGTGAGGAGATGGACCTTGACCTACAGGACACCTGGGAGTGAGACCTGACCCCCAGTCAGTGCAGTGGCACAGTAAGGGCAGGGGCCAGTCCTGGTTTTGGGATTTGTATAAAGAATGTTGAGCCAAGGCAGAGAAGCTGCCTGCATGAAGGGATGGGGATTATAGGAGGCAGAATGAGAGATTCTGCTGCACAGACTGGAGAAGAGAGTGTCCAGAGAGGCAGGAGCATTGTCTGAGGCTTAGTGCAGACTGAGGGGAGCTGCTCGGTCCCTCTCGCCTCTTCCAGCTGCCCTGGACGTGCACCTTTCTGAAATCCACTCCCGTGTTACCCTGGACAGCCAGGAGACACTGCTGAGAGCAGAGGGATTCCCTGGCACACAAAGTGGCTCCTGCCTTTCCCAGAGTCAGGAGAGTGGGCTCATTGCCAGCCTCCCAGGCTGCCCTGCCCAGAGCTGCCCGGGCACAGGGAGCTGGGACACCCCATTGCTGTGCTCAGCCTGCACAGGAGGAGCCCAAGGGCTGGGCCTGGCCCTGCAGCTGGAACTGCCATTGCAGAGAGCCCCTCAGCAATGCCAGCAGCACCTGGGCAAGGCAAGGAGAGAGAGAGAGCCAGGCCTGAGGAAAAGCCTTTCCCTGGCCAGCCCTGCCCAGCCCCTGCCAGGCAGCAGCAGGGCAGGACAGTGGCCCTCAGGCCCTGGTCAGCAGGGAATGGGCACATGGCCGCAGAGATGCCCTTCATCTCTGGGGCTGCTCTGCCGGCCCAGGAGGGACTGAGGGCCCTGAGCCCCCGGGCTGAGGGCTGTGCTGGCTGGGAGGGGACACAAGAGCTGTGCTGCTCAGGGCAGTGTGTGCCCTGCAGGGCAGGCCCGGCAGGTGCCACATCTGCCCTGCAGCAGGGCTTCCCTCAGCACTGCCTCCCTCCCTCCCTGCCCATGGCTCTGCTGCTGGAGCTGTCCCAGCCCCAGCTGCTCCTGTGGCCCCAGGCTCCTTCCCTGCCAGAGCTGCCAGAGCCCAGCCCAGCCCCTGGGCCAGCCCTGCCCTGCAGCTGCTGGGCCCTGCAGGGATTAAAGAACAGCTTCCCCAGCCTGGGCACCATGGAAAGGTGATGCTGCATGGATCTGGGAGCTGAGCAGGTGCAGGCACTTGCTGAGGTGCCTAGGAGTCCTCAGTGTGATGGTTTAAGAGCCTCAGCCCCTGCTCTACCCTGCACCGTTAATTTTCTACTGCCACCAAGCTGAGCCAGGGAAAAGTGGGAGCACAGATTCAGGAAAGCAGAGACCCAAGCATGAAACTCCAGCCCTGAATGAGCTCATGAAAAGTCCCCTCAGAAATGAGCTGGGCATGAGCTGGAGCTCTGAGCAGCTCTGGCTGCAGCCCCAGCGTCACCCCCGCAGTCGTCCCTGACAGCAGAAGCTGTCCTGCCCTGTCCCTCTGACGGTGCCCAGGGCAGCCCTGTACTGCAGCACATCCTCCCCCAAAAAGAAACAGCAGCAGAGCCATCCTTACAGTCACATCAGTCCTTTCCTGGGTCAGCTGCAGGAGATCCCTCCAGGAGCACAGGTGACATTGCCCTGCACCCACACACTCACCATGCACAGGGCTGTAGAAGTGTTTCCACAAGTGAGGTCTCAGCTCAATGTCTTCCCAATCCTGATTGCCTTCTGCCTGGCTCCTGTCCCCTCAGTGCCTGCAGGCAGAGCCCTCAGCCCTGATGGGCTGGGAGAGGAGCTGGCCCTGGGAAGAGCTGTCCCTTAAAGCTCAGCAGCACAGACACAGCACAAGGACTTTAATGAGCCTCTTGGGGCTTTGGTGTTTACATCAGACTCAGTCCCTGAGAGAGTGTTCAGAAAACTTCTCAAGAACTCAAATTTAAAAGTAAACTCTGAAGTTTCTTGAAGTTTTAATGAGTCCCACAGATGGACACAACTGGGAAAGCGTCCCCAGGTTCCAGTTAGAGCAGAACAATGGAGGCCGCAATGACAGCTGGGGACAAATGAGGCAAAGGTGTCTCTGGTGCTGAGCACACCTGGATGTGTTTGAGGAATGCCAAGGGCCAAGGCCTGAGCCCCAGCCCCTGGCCAGGCAGATCCTGTCCCTCCCTCCTTGCTCAGGGCTCTTCCCGGGATGGGCACTGGCATGTGGGGATGGGCAATGCCAAGGGCAGGAGCATGGGGCGGCCCCTGCCAGGCTGCTGAGCAGGGACAAGGAGGCCATGAGGCCCCAGGCCTGCAAGGGTCACTTGTCTCCTGCTCCTGCCTCAGGCCCAGGGCCAGCAGCCATGGCCAAAGTGCTGCCCAAGGTGGCTCTGTCAGGGCTGTCTTGCAGCTGCTGCACATGTCTGTGCCCTGTCCAGCTCAGGCTTTCCTACAGTGTCCCTTCCCTGCTCCTGTTATAAATAAGAAGTATGACTAGGGCAATAGTCAAGCAGCAATCAATTTATTAATTAATATGGTAAAGTATGAGCAATACAGTGCTGGGTACAGTGGGAGAAGTTTTCCCTCCAACTGCACACAGATAGTTGACGGTAACAGGTATTTATAGGGGTCCTCATAAGCTTTCTCAGCAGTTTCTATTCCAATTTTTACTCATCAGCAGTTTCTATTCCCA
>NW_026992694.1:0-38065 GCF_028769735.1 Zonotrichia leucophrys gambelii
TGATTTTTTTTCCCGGGAAAAGGGCTGTTGTTGTGTTGGGGCCTGTGGCTGGGAGTGGCAGGCTGGCTCCTGGAAATCCACGATACGCAGGATGGTTCCCAGACGAATGGTGGAACCAGTGCCATATCGGGCTGCTTTGATAGAGCCAAGTGGCTCCTGCATTCTGCCAGCCAGAAGCGGGGCAGCTGAGTTTTGTTTGCCAGGGAAAAGGGCCGTGGTTTGTGTTCGGGGGCCTGTGGCTGGGAGTGGCCGGCTGGCTCCTGAAAATCCACGATATGCAGGATGGTAACAAGATGAAAAGTGGCACTAGTGCCAAGTCAGGCTGGTTTGATCGTACCAAGTGGCTCCTGCTATCTGCCAGCCAGAAGATGGGCAGGTCAGTTTTACTTCCAGGGAAAAGGGCCGTGGTTTTTGTTTGGGAGCCTCTGGCTGGGAGTGGCCGGCTGGCTCCTGAAAATCCACGATAGGCAGGATGGTTCCCAGATGAAAGAGGGCACCAGTGCCAAGTCGGGCTGGTTTGATAGAGGCAAGTGGCTCCTGCAATCTGCCAGCCAGAAGCGGGGCGGGTGAGTTTTGTTTGCCCGGGAAAAGGGCCGTGGTTTGTGTTCAGGGGCCTGTGGCTGGGAGTGGCAGGCTGGCTCCTGAAAATCCACGATACGCAGGATGGTTCCCAGATGAAAGGTGGTACCAGTGCCTAGTCGGGCTGGTTTGATCGAACCAAGTGGCTCCTGCAATCTGCCAGCCAGAAGATGGGCAGGTCAGTTTTACTTCCAGGGAAAAGGGCCGTAGATTTGTTTCGGGGCCTGTGGCTGGGAGGGGCCGGCTGGCTCCTGAAAATCCACGATACGCAGGATGGTTCCCAGATGAAAGGTGGCTCCAGTGCCAAGTCAGGCTGGTTTGATAGAGGCAAGTTTCTCCTGCAATCTGCCAGCCAGAAGCGGTGCGGGTGAGTTTTGTTTGCCCGGGAAAAGGGCCGTGGTTTGTGTTTGGGGGTCGGTGGCTGGGAGTGGCCGGCTGGCTCCTGAAAATCCACGATACGCAGGATGGTTCCCAGATGAAAGGTGGCACCAGTGCCAAGTCGGACTGGTATGATAGAGCCCAGTGGCTCATGCAATCTGTCAGCCAGAAGCGGGGCGGGTGAGTTTTGTTTGCCAGGGAAAAGGGCCGTGGCTTGTGTTCGGGGGCCTGTGGCTGGGAGTGGCCGGCTGGCTCCTGAAAATCCACGCCGCGCAGGATGGTTCCCAGACCAAGTGGGCACCAGTGCCGAGTCGGGCTGGTTTGATAGCCAAAGTGGCTCCTGCAATCTACCATCCAGAAGCGGGGCAGTGATTTTTTTTCCGGGAAAAGGGCGTGGCATGTGTTTGGGGGCCTGTGGCTGGGAGTGGCGGCTGGCTCCTGAAAATCCACGATACGCAGGATGGTTCCCAGATGAAAGGTGGTACCAGTGCCTAGTCGGGCTGGTTTGATCGAACCAAGTGGCTCCTGCAATCTGCCAGCCAGAAGATGGGCAGGTCAGTTTTACTTCCAGGGAAAAGGGCCGTAGATTTTGTTTCGGGGCCTGTGGCTGGGAGTGGCCGGCTGGCTCCTGAAAATCCACGATACGCAGGATGGTTCCCAGATGAAAGGTGGCTCCAGTGCCAAGTCGGCTGGTTTGATAGAGCAAGTGCTCCTGCAATCTGCCAGCCAGAAGCGGTGCGGGTGAGTTTTGTTTGCCAGGGAAAAGGGCCGTGGTTTGTGTTTGGGGGCTGTGCTGGGAGAGGCCGGCTGGCTCCTGAAAATCCACGATACACAGGATGGTTCCCAGATGAAAGGTGGCACCAGTGCCAATTTGGGCTGATTTGATCGTACCAAGTGGCTCCTGCAATCTGCCAGCCAGAAGATGGACAGGTCAGTTTTACTTCCAGGGAAAAGGGCCGTGGCTTTTGTTTGGGGGCCTGTGGCTGGGAGTGGCCGGCTGGCTCCTGAAAATCCACGATACGCAGGATGGTTCCCAGATGAACGTTGGGAGCAGTGCCGAGTCGGGCTTGTTTGATAGAGCCAAGTGGCTCCTGCAATCTGCAAGCCAGAAGATGGGCAGGTCAGTTTTACTTCCAGGGAAAAGGGCCGTGGTATGTGTTTGGGGGCCTGTGGCTGGGAGTGGCCGGCTGGCTCCTGAAAATCCACGCCGCGCAGGATGGTTCCCACACCAAAGGCAGCACCAGTGCCGAGTCGGGCTGGTATGATAGAGCCAAGTGGCTCCTGCAATCTGCCAGCCAGAAGCGGGGCGGGTGAGTTTTGTTTGCCAGGGAAAAGGGCCGTGGTTTTTGATCCGGGGCCTGTTGCTGGGAGTGGCCAGCTGGCTCCTGAAAATCCACGCCGCGCAGGATGTTTACCAGGCCCAAGGGGTCACCAGTTCCGAGTCGGGCTAGTTTGATAGAGGCAAGTGGCTCCTGCAATCTGCCAGCCAGAAGCGGGGCGGGTGAGTTTTGTTTGTCAGGGAAAAGGGCCGTAGTTTGTGTTTGGGGGCCTGTGGCTGGGAGTGGCCGGCTGGCTCCTGAAAATCCACGCCGCGCAGGATGGTTCCCAGATGAAATGTGGCACCAGTGCCGAGTCGGATTGGTTTGATAGTACCAACTGGCTCCTGCAATCTACCATCCAGAAGCGGGGCAGCGTTTGCCAGGGAAAAGGGCCGTAGTTTGTGTTTGGGGGCCTGTGGCTGGGAGTGGCCGGCTGGCTCCTGAAAATCCACGCCGCGCAGGATGGTTCCCAGATGAAATGTGGCACCAGTGCCGAGTCGGATTGGTTTGATAGTACCAACTGGCTCCTGCAATCTACCATCCAGAAGCGGGGCAGCTGAGATTTTTTTCAGGGAAAAGGGCCGTAGTTTGTGTTTTGGGAACTGCGGCTGGGAGTGGCCGGCTGGCTCCTGAAAATCCACGATACGCAGGATGATTTCCAGACCCAAGGGGGCACCAGAGCCAAGTGGGGCTGGATTGATTGAGCCAAGTGGCTCCTGCAATCTGCCAGCCAGAAGCGGGGCGGGTGAGTTTTGTTTGCCAGGGAAAAGGCCCTGGTTTGTGTTCAGGGGCCTGTGGCTGGGAGAGGCCGGCTGGCTCCTGAAAATCCACGATACGCAGGATGGTTCCCAGATGAATGTTGCACCAGTGCCAAGTCGGGCTGGTTTGATAGAGGCAAGTGGCTCCTGCAATCTGCCATCCAGAAGCGGGACGGGTGAGTTTTTTTTCCAGGGAAAAGGGCCTTGGTATTTGTCTGGGGGCCTGCGGGTGAAAGTGGCCGGCTGGCTCCTGAAAATCCACGCCACGCAGGATGGTTCCCAGACCCAAGGGGGCACCAGTGCCGAGTCGGGCTGGTTTGAGAGAGGCTAGTGGCTCCTGCAATCTACCATCCAGAAGAGGGGCACCTGAGTTTTGTTAGCCAGGGAAAAGGCCCTGGTTTGTGTTCAGGGGCCTGTGGCTGGGAGTGGCCGGCTGGCTCCTGAAAATCCACGATACACAGGATGGTTCCCAGATGAAAGGTGGCACCAGTGCCAGTTTGGGCTGATTTGATCGTACCAAGTGGCTCCTGCAATCTACCATCCAGAAGCGGGGCAGCTGATTTTTTCTTCCCGGGAAAAGGGCTGTGGTATTTTTGGGGGCCTGTGGCTGGGAGTGGCAGGCTGGCTCCTGAAAATCCACGATACGCAGGATGGTTCCCAGACGAATGGTGGAACCAGTGCCATATCGGGCTGGTTTGATAGAGCCAAGTGGCTCCTGCATTCTGCCAGCCAGAAGCGGGGCAGCTGAGTTTTGTTTGCCAGGGAAAAGGGCCGTGGTTTGTGTTCGGGGGCCTGTGGCTGGGAGTGGCCGGCTGGCTCCTGAAAATCCACGATATGCCGGATGGTTCCCAGATGAAAGGTGGCACCACTGCCAAGTCAGGCTGGTTTGATAGAGCCAAGTGGCTCCTGCAATCTGCCAGCCAGAAGCGGGGCGGGTGAGTTTTGTTTTCCAGGGAAAAGGGCCGTAGTTTGTGTTTGGGGGCCTCTGGCTGGGAGTGGCCGTCTGGCTCCTGAAAATCCACGCCGCGCAGGATGGTTCCCAGACCCAAGTGGGCACCAGTGCCGAGTCGGGCTGGTTTGATAGCCCAAAGTGGCTCCTGCAATCTACCATCCAGAAGCGGGGCAGCTGATTTTTTTTTCCCGGGAAAAGGGCTGTGGTATGTGTTTGGGGGCCTGTGGCTGGGAGTGGCAGGCTGGCTCCTGAAAATCCACGATACGCAGGATGGTTCCCAGATGAATGGTGGAACCAGTGCCATATCGGGCTGGTTTGATAGAGCCAAGTGGCTCCTGCATTCTGCCAGCCAGAAGATGGGCAGGTCAGTTTTACTTCCAGGGAAAAGGGCCGTAGATTGTGTTTCGGGGCCTGTGGCTGGGAGGGGCCGGCTGGCTCCTGAAAATCCACGATACGCAGGATGGTTCCCAGATGAAAGGTGGCTCCAGTGCCAAGTCGGACTGGTTTGATAGAGGCAAGTTTCTCCTGCAATCTGCCAGCCAGAAGCGGTGCGGGTGAGTTTTGTTTGCCCGGGAAAAGGGCCGTGGTTTGTGTTTGGGGGTCGATGGCTGGGAGTGGCCAGCTGGCTCCTGAAAATCCACGATACGCAGGATGGTTCCCAGATAAAAGGTGGCACCAGTGCCAAGTCGGACTGGTATGATAGAGCCCAGTGGCTCATGCAATCTGTCAGCCAGAAGCGGGGCAGGTGAGTTTTGTTTGCCAGGGAAAAGGGCCGTGGCTTTGTGTTCGGGGTCCTGTGGCTGGGATGGCCGGCTGGCTCCTGAAAATCCACGCCAACGCAGGATGGTTCCCAGACTCAAGTGGGCACCAGTGCCGAGTCAGGCTGGTTTGATAGCCAAGTGGCTCCTGCAATCTACCATTCCAGAAGCGGGGCAGCTGATTTTTTTTCCGGGAAAAGGGCCTGTGGTATTGTTTGGGGGCCTGTGGCTGGGAGTGGCAGGCTGGCTCCTGAAAATCCACGAATGCAGGATGGTTCCCAGACGAATGGTGGACCAGTGCCATATCGGGCTGGTTTATAGAGCCAAGTGGCTCCTGCAATCTGCCAGCCAGAAGCGGGGCGTGAGTTTTGTTTGCCAGGGAAAAGGGCCGTGGTTTTGTTCAGGGCCTGTGGCTGGGAGTGGCCGGCTGGCTCCTGAAAATCCACGATACGCAGGATGGTTCCCAGATGAAATTGGTGGACCATTGCCAGTCGGGCTGATTTGATAGAGCCAAGTGGCTCCTGCAATCTGCCAAGCCAGAAGATGGGCAGGTCAGTTTTTACTTCCAGGGAAAAGGGCCGTAGTTTGTGTTCGGGGGCCTGTGGCTGGGAGTGGCCGGCTGGCTCCTGAAAATCCATCGATACGCCAGGATGGTTCCCAGATGAAATGTGGCACCAGTGCCATCGGATGGTTTGATAGAGCCAAGTGCTCCTGCAATCTGCCACCAGAAGCGGGGCAGTTGAGATTTTTTTGCAGGGAAAAGGGCCGTGTTTGTGTTTGGGGCCTGTGGCTGGGAGTGGCCGGCTGGCTCCTGAAAATCCACGATACGCAGGATGGTTTCCCAGACCCAAGGGGCACCAGTGCCAAGTCGGGCTGGTTTGATAGAGCCAAGTGGCTCCTGCAATCTGCCAGCCAGAAGATGGGCAGGTCAGTTTTACTTCCAGGGAAAAGGGCCGTGGCTTGTGTTCGGGGGCCTGTGGCTGGGAGTGGCCGGCTGGCTCCTGAAAATCCACGCCGCGCAGGATGGTTCCCAGACCCAAGTGGGCACCAGTGCCGAGTCGGGCTGGTTTGATAGCACAAAGTGGCTCCTGCAATCTACCATCCAGAAGCGGGGCAGCTGATTTTTTTTTCCCGGGAAAAGGGCTGTGGTATGTGTTTGGGGGCCTGTGGCTGGGAGTGGCAGGCTGGCTCCTGAAAATCCACGATACGCAGGATGGTTCCCAGACGAATGGTGGAACCAGTGCCATATCGGGCTGGTTTGATAGAGCCAAGTGGCTCCTGCATTCTGCCAGCCAGAAGCGGGCGGGTGAGTTTTGTTTGCCAGGGAAAAGGGCCGTGGTTTGTGTTCGGGGGCCTGTGGCTGGGAGTGGCCGGCTGGCTCCTGAAAATCCACGATATGCAGGATGGTAACCAGATGAAAAGTGGACTAGTGCCAAGTCGGACTGGTTTGATAGAGCCAAGTGCTCTCCTGCATCTGCCAGCCAGAAGATGGGCGGGTCAGTTTTACTTCCAGGGAAAAGGGCCGTGTTTTTTTTGTGGCTCTGGCTGGGAGTGGCCGGCTGGCTCCTGAAAATCCACGATAGCAGGATGGTTCCCAGATGAAAAGTGGCACCAGTGCCAAGTCGGACTGGTTGATAGAGGCAGTGGCTCCATGCAATCTGCAGCCAGAAGCGGGGCGGTGAGTTTTGTTTGCCGGGAAAAGGGCCGTGGTTTGTGTTTGGGGTCGTGGCTGGGAGTGGCCGGCTGGCTCCTGAAAATCCACGATACGCAGGATGGTTCCCAGAAAGGTGGCACCAGTGCCTAGTCGGGCTGGTTTGATAGACCAAGTGGCTCCTGCAATCTCCAGCCAGAAGATGGGCAGGTATTTTTATTCCAGGGAAAAGGGCGTGATTTGTTTGGGGCCTGTGGCTGGAGTGGCCAGGCTGGCTCCTGAAAATCCACGATACGCAGGATGGTTCCCAGATGAAGGTGGCACCAGTGCCAAGTCGGCTGGTTTGATAGAGCAAGTGGCTCCTGCATTCTGCCAGCCAGAAGCGGTGCGGGTGAGTTTTGTTTGCCCGGGAAAAGGGCCGTGGTTTGTGTTGGGGGCCTGTGGCTGGGAGTGGCCGGCTGGCTCCTGAAAATCCACGATACGCAGGATGGTTCCCAGATGAAAGGGGACCAGTGCCAAATCGGTGACTGTTGATAGAGCCAGTGGCTCTGCAATCTGTCAGCCAGAAGGGGCAGGTGAGTTTTTTGCCAGGGAAAAGGGCCGTGGCTTGTGTTCGGGGGCCTGTGGCTGGGAGTGGCCGGCTGGCTCCTGAAAATCCACACCGCGCAGGATGGTTCCCAGACCCAAGTGGGCACCAGTGCCGAGTCAGGCTGGTTTGATAGCACAAAGTGGCTCCTGCAATCTACCTTTCAGAAGCGGGGCAGCTGATTTTTTTTCCCGGGAAAAGGGCTGTGGTATGTGTTTGGGGGCCTGTGGCTGGGAGTGGCAGGCTGGCTCCTGAAAATCCACGATACGCAGGATGGTTCCCAGATGAATGGTGGAACCAGTGCCATATCGGGCTGGTTTCATAGAGCCAAGTGGCTCCTGCATTCTGCCAGCCAGAAGCAGGGCGGGTGAGTTTTGTTTGCCAGGGAAAAGGGCCGTGGCTTTTGTTCAGGAGCCTGTGGCTGGGAGTGGCCGGCTGGCTCCTGAAAATCCACAATACGCAGGATGGTTCCCAGATGAAAGTTGGGAGCAGTGCCGAGTCGGGCTGATTTGATAGAGCCAAGTGGCTCCTGCAATCTGCCAGCCAGAAGATGGGCAGGTCAGTTTTACTTCCAGGGAAAAGGGCCGTAGTTTGTGTTCGGGGGCCTGTGGCTGGGAGTGGCCAGCTGGCTCCTGAAAATCCATGATACGCAGGATGGTTCCCATATGAAAGGTGGCACAAGTGCCGAGTCGGACTGGTATGATAGTACAAAGTGGCTCCTGCAGTCTACCATCCAGAAGGTGGGAAGGTGTCCTGGGTTGACTATATGATGCTTTTATCCCCAATCGTCTCATTCTGTTTATGTTGAATAATAATAAGTTTTGTACCTTTAAGAGTGTTACAGAGAGTGAAGGGGGAGAGAGAAGAAGCGCGCAGTTTGTTTTTCAGACACTGCACTCACTCCTCCACATTTCCTGCTCCTGACTGTGTTGTCTGCGGACAGACAGCGGGACAGAGAGCTCTTCTTTTGCTTTTTAGTTAGTGTTAGCTAGCTGAGGCAAAGAAGTTCCCTGGACTGTTTTTTCCCTTTTTCTTTGGACCTCTTGGAACTGCTCTGGACTGAACACCCAGGAGAGCACCGGCAGCTGCAGCTGTGGCCCACCGGGCCGGCCCTGGCCTGCGACAATTCCAGCACCGAGAGACTGATCAGAGACTGAGTGAGCTGCTGCTTGAACCCGGGGTTTTCTCAGTTTGTCATCTCTTTTAGAGTGGCAAGGGGTCTCATTGGTTTGATTCTGTTTTGGTCGTATTGTTTAATAAACAGGGGGTTTTTTCCACCTTTCTCCAAGGAGGTATTTTTCTTTCCTCCCGGACCAGTTGAGGGGGGAGGGGCCGATTGGATCTGCTTTTCCCACCGGAGCTCCTTTGGGGGGATTCTTCCCCAAACTTGCTCTAAACCTGGACAAATACATGAATTGGCGCCCAACGTGGGGCTCGAAAATGTGGAAAAAAGCCCTATTAATTGTGTGTCTGTTGTTGTTAAAGCAGTTAGTAGACATGATGCTTGGACCCCTGATGTCTCTGGTTGTGAAAGCCTCTGTATGGCTCTGGGCTCTAGACCTTTTTGAGGTTTCAATACCTTTCTGGTCATTAGGATTATTGTCCTTAACAAGTAATTTTTACGGTAGAGGGGTACGGATTGGAATAGCTGTTGTGCTGGCCCTGGTGATAATGATTTATAAAGCGTTCAAAAAGATACTGACCTCTGTTTACAGCATGTATGGTTTATGGTTTCTTCATCCTACCCTGCATCCCAATTCCAGTGGTATGTTTTGGGAATTTATTAGTAACTATACTCAGTCTGTTAGAGGTGGAGCTAAGAATGAGACTTTCCAGCCTTCCCTTTCCCTCTTCTCCTTTGGATCGGTTATGTCACTTTTTGAGAATGTTCAGTTTCCCCTGAATGTTAAAGAGACCATCTTTCTGGTATTTAATTTGGTAAGTCTTCTCTATATGGTCTGCAGCTTCTCTAGATTGAGGGCAGAGATGCCATCTATAAGTGGGCACGAGACCGAGGGGTGGATCTAACCATGGACAGTATCTCTCAGGTTATCCATGACTGTGAGACGTGTGCTGCCATCAAGCAGGCCAAGCGACTGAAGCCCCTCTGGTACGGTGGGCGGTGGTCCAAGTACAAGTATGGGGAGGCCTGGCAGATTGACTACATCACACTGCCCCAGACACGCCAGGGCAAGCGCTACGTGCTGACCATGGTGGAGGCCACCACTGGATGGCTGGAAACCTACCCTGTGCCTCATGCTACAGCCCGGAACACCATCCTGGGCCTGGAAAAGCAAGTTCTGTGGAGACATGGCACCCCTGAGAGGATTGAGTCAGACAATGGGACTCATTTCAAGAACAGCCTTGTCAACACCTGGGCTAGGGAGCATGGCATTGAGTGGGTGTACCATATCCCCTACCATGCACCAGCTGCAGGCAAAGTGGAGAGGTACAATGGACTGTTAAAAACCACATTGAAAGCATTAGGTGGGGGATCTTTCAAGAACTGGGATCAGCATCTGGCAAAAGCCACCTGGTTAGTTAACACCCGAGGCTCTACTAACCGAGTCGGCCCTGCCCAATCTGAGCCTTTGCAGAGAGTAGATGGAGACAAAGTCCCAGTGGTACATGTCAGAGGTTTGTTAGGGAAGACTGTGTGGATCAATTCTGCCTCGAGTACAGACAAACCCATTCGTGGGGTTGTCTTTGCTCAGGGACCAGGTTGCACGTGGTGGATAATGCAAAAAGATGGAAGAACACGATGTGTACCTCAGGGAGACCTGATTGTTGCATAAAACCTGTATAAATATCACTGTTTCCTGAATGTTATTACCATTGTCTGTGTATAGTTGTATAATGGATGTATCATGTATGTACTTGTAGAGTTAGAATTTATATTAGTTTTAGTAGTAAGCAGACGATATGGGGATAAGGGGTGGAATGTCCTGGGTTGACTATATGATGCTTTTATCCCCAATCGTCTCATTCTGTTTATGTTGAATAATAATAAGTTTTGTACCTTTAAGAGTGTTACAGAGAGTGAAGGGGGAGAGAGAAGAAGCGCGCAGTTTGTTTTTCAGACACTGCACTCACTCCTCCACATTTCCTGCTCCTGACTGTGTTGTCTGCGGACAGACAGCGGGACAGAGAGCTCTTCTTTTGCTTTTTAGTTAGTGTTAGCTAGCTGAGGCAAAGAAGTTCCCTGGACTGTTTTTTCCCTTTTTCTTTGGACCTCTTGGAACTGCTCTGGACTGAACACCCAGGAGAGCACCGGCAGCTGCAGCTGTGGCCCACCGGGCCGGCCCTGGCCTGCGACAATTCCAGCACCGAGAGACTGATCAGAGACTGAGTGAGCTGCTGCTTGAACCCGGGGTTTTCTCAGTTTGTCATCTCTTTTAGAGTGGCAAGGGGTCTCATTGGTTTGATTCTGTTTTGGTCGTATTGTTTAATAAACAGGGGGTTTTTTCCACCTTTCTCCAAGGAGGTATTTTTCTTTCCTCCCGGACCAGTTGAGGGGGGAGGGGCCGATTGGATCTGCTTTTCCCACCGGAGCTCCTTTGGGGGGATTCTTCCCCAAACTTGCTCTAAACCTGGACAGAAGGTCAGTTTTCCTTCCAGGGAAAAGGGCCGTAGTTTGTGTTTGGGGGCCTGTGGCTGGGAGTGGCCGGCTGGCTCCTGAAAATCCACGCCGCGCAGGATGGTTCCCAGACCAAAGGGGGCACCAGTGCCAAGTCGGGCTGGTTTGATAGAGGCAAGTGGCTCCTGCAATCTGCCAGCCAGAAGCAGGGCGGGTGAGTTTTGTTTGCCAGGGAAAAGGGCCGTGGCTTGTGTTCGGGGGCCTGTGGCTGGGAGTGGCCGGCTGGCTCCTGAAAATCCACGCCGCGCAGGATGGTTCCCAGACCAAAGGGGGCACCAGTGCCAAGTCGGGCTGGTTTGATAGAGGCAAGTGGCTCCTGCAATCTGCCAGCCAGAAGCGGTGCGGGTGAGTTTAGTTTTCCAGGGAAAAGGGCCGTGGTTTGTGTTTCGGGGCCTGTGGCTGAGAGTGGCCGGCTGGCTCCTGAAAATCCACGATACGCAGGATGGTTCCCAGATGAAAGGTGGCTCCAGTGCCAAGTCGGGCTGGTTGATAGAGGCAAGTGGCTCCTGCAATCTGTCAGCCAGAAGCAGGGCGGGTGAGTTTTTTTTCCAGGAAAGGGCCGTGGTTTGTGTTTGGGGGGCCTGTGGCTGGGAGTGGCCGGCTGGCTCCTGAAAATCCACGATACGCAGGATGGTTCCCAGATGAAGGTGGCACCAGTGCCAAGTCGGGCTGGTTTGATAGAGCCAAGTGGCTCCTGCAATCTGCCAGCCAGAAGCAGGGCAGGTGAGTTTTTTTTCCAGGGAAAAGGGCCGTGGTTTGTTTCGGGGGGCTGTGGCTGGGAGTGGCCGGCTGGCTCCTGAAAATCCACGATACGCAGGATGGTTCCCAGAGAAGGTGGACCAGTGCCAGTATGGCTGGTTTGATAGAGCCAAGTGGCTCCTGCATTCTGCCAGCCAGAAGCGGGTGGGTGAGTTTTGTTTGCCAGGGAAAGGGCCGTGGTTTGTGTTGGGGGCCTGTGGCTGGGAGTGGCCGGCTGGCTCCTGAAAATCCACGATCGGCAGGATGGTTCCCAGATGAAAGGTGGCACCAGTGCCAAGTCGGCTGGTTTGATATGCCAAGTGCTCCTGCAATCTGCCAGCCAGAAGCGGGCAGGTGAGTTTTTTCCAGGGAAAAGGGCCGTGGTTTTGTTTGGGAGCCTGTGGCTGGGAGTGGCGGCTGGCTCCTGAAAATCCACGATACGCAGGATGGTTCCCAGATGAAAGGGGCACCAGTGCCCAGTCGGGCTGGTTTGATAGAGGCAAGTGGCTCCTGCAATCTGCCAGCCAGAAGAGGGCGGGTGAGTTTTCTTCCAGGGAAAAGGGCCGTGGTTTGTGTTCGGGGGCCTGTGGCTGGGAGTGGCCGGCTGGCTCCTGAAAATCCACGATACGCAGGATGGTTCCCAGATGAAAGGTGGCACCAGTGCCAAGTCGGGCTGGTTTGATAGACCCAAGTGGCTCCTGCAATCTCCAGCCAGAAGGTGGGCAGGTCAGTTTTACTTCCAGGGAAAAGGGCCGTGTTTTGTTTGGGGGCCCTGTGGCTGGGAGTTTTTGGGCTGGCTCCTGAAAATTTCCAACATGCAGGAGGGTTTCCCAATGAAAGGGGGCCCATTTCCACCCAAGCTTTGTTAGTTCAAAATGGCTCTAAAAATCTCCACCATAAGGGGCAGGTGGTTTTTATTCCAGGGAAAAGGGCCGTGGTTTGTTTGGGGCCGTGCCGGGGGGGCCCGGTTTGGCTCCTGAAAATCCCAAGGATACGCAGGATGGTTCCCAGGAAGGGGGCACCTTTTCCAAGTCGGGCTTTTTGGGATATAGAAAAGGGCTCCTGAATCTCCACCAGAAGGGGGGGGTGGTAGTTTTTTCCAGGGAAAAGGGGCCGTGTTTTTTTCGGGGGCCGTGGGGGGGAAGTGCGGGGCGGGGCTCCTAAAAATTCCAAACCCGGCAGGTTGGTTCCCCCAATGGGGGGCACCAGTCCAAGTCGGGGGGTTTGATAGAAAAAAATTGGACTCCTGCAATCTCACAGAGCGGGGAGTGATTTTTTTTCCAAAGGGGAAAAAGGGCGTGGTTTTGTTTGGGGGCCTGGGTGGTTTGTGCAGGCTGGGCCCCCTTTAAAATCAAAAGATAAAGGCAGGGTGGTCCCAGACGAATTTTGGTGAACCATGCCATATCGGCTGGTTTGTATAGAGCCAAGTTGCTCTGCCATTCTGACAGCCAAAAAGCGGGGCAGCTGGGGTTTTTGTTGCCAGGGGAAAAAGGGCCGTGTGTTTGGCGGGGGCTGTAGCTGGGGTGGCCCCGGGTGCTTTCCCGAAAATTCCCCCGATATGCAGGATGGTAACCAGATTTTAAGGTGGCACAGGCCAAGTCAGGTGGTTTGATCATACCAGTGGCTCCCCTTTATCTCCAGCCAGGAGATGGCAGGTCGTTTTTACTTCCAGGGAAAGGGCCTGGGTTTTTTTTTGGTAGCCTGTGGCTGGGGGGTGGGGCCCGGCTGGCTCCTGAAATCCACTTTAAAGCAGATGGGTTTCCCCGAAAGAAAGAGGGTAACCATTTCCCAAGTTTGGGGTGGTTTGATAAGGCAATGGCTCCTGCATTTGGCCCAAGGGCCCAAAGCGGGGGGGGTGATTTTTGTTTGCCTGGGAAAAGGGCCGTGGTTTGTGTTCGGGGGCCTGTGGGGTGGGGGGTGGGCCGCTGGTCCTGAAAATCCACGCCGCGCAGGTGGTTCCCAGGCCCAAGGGGGTTCCCCCAGTGCCGATCGTGCTTTGATTTGAGCAAGTGGCTCCTGCAATCTGCCAGCCAGAAGCAGGGTGGGGGAGTTTTCTTGCCAGGGGAAAAAAAGGGGCCGAGGTTTTTGTTCGGGGCCTGTTGGGCTGGGAGTGGCCGGCTGGCGCCTGAAAATCACATGCCGCAGCAGTATGGTTCCCAAACCAGATGGGTGCCACAGTACCAAGTCAGGTTGCTTTGAATAAGCAACCTGACTTGGTACTGGTGACACTCCTTTGATTTGGGAATGCCATTTACCCCCTCGCCCCCCCTTCTCCTCCCTCCCCCGCCGACCCCTCCCCCCCCCCCCACCCCCTCGCACTCCCCTCCGCGCGGCCGGTATTTTCAGGAGCCAGACGGCCATCCCAGCAATAGGACCTCCCGAACAAAACACAACGGCCCTTTTCCTGGCAAAAGCAAACTCACAGCGACCCTGCTTCTGGCTGGCAGATTGCAGGAGCCACTTGGGCTGTCTATCAAAGATCTAGCACGGACTCTCGGCGACTGGTGAACCCTTGGGTCCTGGGAACCATCATACGACGGCGTGGATTTTCAGGTAGCCCAGTCGGCCACTTCCAGCCACAGGTCCCCCGAACACAAACCCGGCCTCTTTTCCCTGGCTCAAACAAAAACTCAACCCGACCCGCTTCTGGCTGGTCCCGATTGCAGGAGCCACTTGCCTTATCAAACCAGGCCCGACTTGGCAATAGGTTACCCTTTCTTTACTCGGGAACCATCCTGGTATCGTGGGATTTTCAGGATGCAGACCTGTGCCACTCCAGCCGTCAGGCTCCAAAAACAAAAAACACGGCCCTTTTCCATGGAGTAAAACTGACCTGGACCATCTTCTGGCTGGGCAGATAGCAGGAAGCCTCTTGCGTGTGGTATGATCATAACCAGCCTGAATCTATGGCACTGGTGCCACATCTTTAATCTGGTTACCTCAATCTCTCCTTGCGCATATCGTGTGGATTTTCAGGAGCCGCGGGCCATCTCCCAGCTACAGGCCCAATTACGAACACAAACCATCTCTGGCCACTTTTCCACTGGCAAACAAACTCAGCTTGCCCACTGCTTCTGGATGGCAGGAATGGCTGGAGCAATGGGCTCTATCAAACCAGCCCGATATGGGCACTGAGTTCCACCATTCGTCTGGGAACCATCCTGCGTATCGTTGATTTTCAGTGAGGCCAGCCTGCCACTCCGCCACAGGCCCCCGAAACACACAAACCTCGGCTTTTCCCGGGATGAAGAAAAAATCAGCTGACCCAACGCTTCTGGAGGTAGTAGATTGCAGGAGCCGACTTTTTTGCTTTCTCAAACCAGCCCGCCCCCGATCTTGGCAATCTTGGTGCCCCCTTTGGTCAGGGAAAAATCCTGCTCGGTGTTGGATTTTTCAGGAGCCAGCGGCCTCTCCCAGCCCACAGGCCCTCCAAACACCATACTTACGGCCCTTTTCTCTGGAAGTAAAACTGACCTCCCCACCTTCTGGATCTGGATAGTCTTCAGGATGCACACTTCGTATCTAGTCATACCAGCCCTGACTTGGAAATGGTGCCACTTTATTCTGGAGAAACATCCTGCGATATCTTAGGATGTTTCAGGAGCCAGCCCGGCCAAATCCCGAGTCAAGGCCCGCAAACAGATTCCGCACGGCCCTTTTCCCTGGAAAAAATACTCAGCTGCCTCCCGCTCTCTGGATTGGTTAGATTGCTTGGAGTCACTTTTGAAACTATCTACCAGTCGACTGGTACTGGAGCCGCACCTTTCATCTGGGAACCATCCTGCGTGTATCGTGGATTTTCGCAGGAGTCCAGACGGCTGCCTTACTCCCAGCCTATCAGGCCCCGCTAAAACAGACAAATCTACGGCCTCCTTTTCCCTGGAAGTAAACTGTACCTGCCCATATTCTGGATGGTCAGGACTGCAGGACCCACGTGGGTTTCTTATCAACCTCGCCGACTCGCACTGCTCTCCTAAACTTTCTTCTGGGTGAAACCATCCTGCGTGTTAGTAGATTTTCCGAGCCAGCGGCCTACTCCCGGCCACAGTGCTCCCGTAACAAATAGCCACGGCTCACTTTTCCCTGGCAATAAAAGAAACTCACCTCTGCCCGCTTCGTGGCTGGCACGAGATTGCAGGAGTCACTTGGCACTATCAAGCAACCTGGACTTGGTTAGGTGCACCATTGAGTTTGGGATACCATCACTGCGCGGATTGGATTTTAATGGAGCCAGCCGGGCCACTCCCAGCCACCAGGCCCACCGAACAAAACCACTCGGCCCTTTTACCCTGGCAAACAAAACTCAACTCAACCTCGTGCTTCTGGCTGGCAGATTGCAGGAGCCTCACTTGGATCGCTATCAAACCTAGATACGACTCGGCTCTCTGGTGACCCCTGGGGCTGGGAACCTTCCTGCGTATCGTGGATTTTCATGGAGCCATGCCGGCCACGCCCAGCCTCACGGCTCCCAAACAAAAACCTCACGGCCATTTTCCCTGGAAGTGTAAAACTGACCTGCCCATCTTCTTGGCTGGCAAGCTTGCATAGGAGCCAGACTTGGTTTTGATCAAACCAGCCTCTGACTTGGCACTTGAGTGCCCCTTTTATCTGGTTTACCTATCCTGATGGCACTATCGGTGGATTTTCAGGAGCCAGCCGGCACAACTCCCAGCCAACAGGCTTCCCAGAAACCAAAAACCACGGCCCTTTTCCCAGGAAGTATATATACTGTCTCTGCCTCCATCTTCTGGCTGGCAGATAGCAGGAGCCACTTGGCTCTATATCAAAACAGCCGCCATTATGGCACTTGTTCCCATCAGTCTGGAGAACCGATCCTGTCATATCGTGGAATTTTCAGGAGCCAGTCCGGCAACTCCAGCACTTAAGGCCCGCGGAATCCAGAAACCACGGCCGCTCATTCCTGGAGAAAAACTAAATCTCACCGCACCGCTTCTGGCTTGGCAGGATTTGCAGGAAGCACTTGCCTCTCTCTATCAATACTAGACCCGACTCGCGCACTGGAAAGCCACCTTTCATCTGGGATAGAGCAGCCTGTATATCGTGGTTTTCAGGGCCAGCACGGCCCACTCCAGCCACAAGGTGCTACTCGAGCACGTACCTCTATCAGGCCGTTTTTTTTTTCCGGGATGAAAAAAAAAAATCAGCTTGCCCCACTTCTCGCTGTGGCAGATTGACATGAGCCACTTTCTCTAGACAATTCCAGCCGCTCGACTTGGCACTGCGTGCCCCTTGGGTCTGGCGAACTATCCTGCGTTATCGTGGATTTTCTCAGGGTCCAGTACGGCCACTCACGAGCTCACACAGGACCGAAAACACAAACTTCGAGACACTTTTCCCCTGGAAAAGTAAAGAACTGATACCATGCCACAAATCTTCGCTGGGCAGAATTTGCTCACAAGGAGCGCACTCTCTTGGCTTGTAGCAAAACTAGCCCGACTCGGCTGACTGGGCCCTCTTGGCATGGGATACCATCCATGCGACGGCTGGTAGGGATATTCAGGAGCGCAGTCCTCGGCACGCTCGCACAGACAACAGGCCCCCTAACACTCAAACTACGGCCCTTTCCCTGGAAGTAAGATAAATACTGACCCTGCCGCCAGCTTCATGCATGAAATGATTGCTCGATACAGGACCACCTCTACTTGGTTTACTATCAAGAACCGCAGCCCTACTAGGCACCTGATGCCAAAGCTATTTCATCTTGGGGATACGCATCTCTGCGCTATCGTGGATTTGTCAGGAGCCTAGGCCACTGCCCGCATACTTCCCAGCCACAGGCTCCCCCCTAGAACACAAATCTACGAGCCCTTTACCCTGGGCATAACAAAACTCACCCTGTCCACCGGACTTCTGGATGGCAGATTGCAGGAATGCCACTTGCCTCTACTCAACAAGCCCGTGACTTGGCATGGTGCTCCCTTCTTTCATCCTGGGAACCATCCTGCTCCGGATTGTGGATTTTCAGGAGCCTCGAGCCGGCACTCCCAGCGCCACAGTGATCCCAAAAACTCAAACTTCGCGGCTACTTTTCCCATGGATGTGTAAACTGACCTTCGCCCATCTTCTGGCGGGCAGATTATGCAGGAGTCCACTTGGTACGATCAACCAGCTCCTGACTGGAACTAGTGCACTTTTCATTTTGTGCTACCTCATTCGACCTGCTCTAATATCGTGGATTTTTCAGTGAGCCTCAAGCAGCGGCCCTCCTAGCGCAGGCCCTCGGATAACACAACCTTTACGGCATCATTTTCCCTGGCAAACATAAATCTCAGCTGCCCGCTTCTGGCTGGTCAGATGCAGGGAGCCTCTACTTGGTCTCTATCGCGAATACCAGCTCGATTATTGACGCACTGGGTTCAACCTTTTCGTTGGGAACCTCATCCTTTGCGTTTCGTGGGTATTTCCAGGATGCTAGCCGTGCCACTCCCAGCCACAGGCCCCTCAAACACATACATCAGCCCTTTTTCCCGGGAAAAATAAAACTCAGCGTGACTCTTTCTGGATGGTGATTGCATGAGCCCACTTGCCTCATTCCAACACTAGCCCGACTGCCACTGGAGTCTGGTGCCCCCAATTGGGTCTGCGAACTATGCCTGAGTATCGTGGATGTTTTTCAGGAGCCATGCTCGGCCACTTCCCAGTCTACAGGCCTCCCGAACTAGAAGTCACAGGCCGCCTTTTCCCTGGAATGTAAAGAACTGAGACTCTGCCATCTGTTCTTGGCTGGCAGATTGGCAGGAGCCACTTGACGTATCAAAACCTAGCCGCGACTTGGCACTGGTGCCACCTTCATCTGGGTACTCCTACATCCTGCGATAATCGTGGCTTTTCAGGAGCCAGACGGTCCACCCCCGGCCTACAGGCCCCCGAGAAAGCGACAAAGAATTACGGCCCGTTTTCCCTAGGCAAACCAAATCTCACTCTCGATACCTATCCAGCTTTCTTTGTCTTAGGCCGATGGTCATGAGCCACATGGTCTCTACATACCAGTCCGATCTTGGCACTGGTGCCACCTTTCTAATCTGGGAACAATCCTGTTGCGTATCGGGGATTTTTCAGGAGCCAGCTCAGGCCACTCCCTAAGCCATCAGGCCCCGAAACAAAAACCATGGCTCCCTTTTCTACCTGGCTCGAAACTAAAACTCACACCGCACCGCTTCTGGCTGCAGTATTGCAGAAGCCACTTGCCTCTATCAAACCATAGCCAGACTGTGTGCACTGGAGCCACCTTTTCATCTGGGAAAACCAATCCTGTCGTAGTCGTGGATTTTCGAGTGGAGAGTCCATGCCGGCCACTCTCAAGCCACAGGCCCCAGAATAACACAAAGACCACGTCCCACTTTAGATTGGAAGTAAAAAGACTGGATGTCCCATCTTCTGTGGCTGAGCTCAGATTGCAGGAGCACCACTGAGCTCTATCAAACCAGCCCGACTTGTCACTGGATGCCCACCTTGCCACTCTGTGGGAAACCATCTGCGTATCGTGGTGTTTCAGGATGCCAGGCCGGCTCACTCACCAGCCACAGGCCTCCTGAAACACATAGGCCATTGGCTCTTTTCCACTGGTAACAGAAAAAACTCACCCGGACGCACCGCTTTCTGGCTGGAAGATTTGCAGGAGCCACTTTGGCTCTAGATCACAAAGCTAGCAACGACTCGCACTGGAGCCGAACTCTTTCGCATGTCTGGGAACGCATTACCCTGCATATTCGTGGATTATTCAGGAGCATGCCGGCCACCTCCCAGTCCCACAGGCCCCGAGAAAACACAAACTATCGGGGGGGGGCCTTTTGCCTGGAAGTAAATCTTGATCTGCCCATCTTCTGGCTGTGGCAGATTGCATGGAGCCACTATGGCAACTTATCTCAAACCAGCCCGACCGTGGGCTCACTGGTGCTCTCACTTTTTCATCTGGTGAACCTTCTTTGCGTTATCTTGGATTTTCAGGAGCCAGCTGCCTCACTCCCAGCTCCACAGGCCTCCGAACACATACCACGCGGGCCCTTTTTCCAGGGCTCATGAATACTAAAACTCTACCCGCACCCCGCACTTCTGGCTAGGCAAGATTGCTGGAGAATACTTGCTCTATCAAACCAGCCCGACTGGCACTCATGGATGCCAGATACCTCACTTTCATTCTGGGTACCATCTCTGCGTTATCGTGGATTTGTCAGGAGCCAGCGGAACTCCCATCCAACATGGCTCCGCCAAAACAATAACCACACGGCCTTTGTTCCCTGTGGATAGTAAAACTGACTCCTGTGACCATCTTCTGGCTGGCAGATAGACGGAGCATGTGGTACGATCAAACCAGCCGCTGACTTGGCTCTTGTGCGCCTTTTCATCTGGGAACCTCATCCGCTGCGTATCTTGGATTTTCATAGGAGCCAGCACGGCCACTCCAGTCGCAAGGCCCTTACGGACACATTACCAACGGCCCTTTCTCACTGGATAAAAATACTCTGCTGCCCCGCCGCTTCTCGGACTGGCTAGATATGCGCAGGAAGGAGCCAGCTTTGCGCTCTATCGCAAAACAGCCCGCGATAGCACTGGTTCCACCATTCGGTCTTGGGATAATACGATCATGCGTATAGTGGAATGTTTCAGGAGCAGTCCTGCCACTCCATAGAGCCACCTGGCCCCTCCAATCACATACCCACAGAGCCCTGTTTTCGACTCGAGAAAGAAAAAAATCGCAGCTGCGCCCGCTTCTGGGTGTAGATTGCAGGAGCTACTTGCCTCTATCAAAACACAAGCCGATCTCTGGCACTGGAGCCACACTTTCATCTGGAGAACATCAGCTGCGTATTCGTGGATTTTCTAGGAGCTCATGCCGGCCACTGTCTCTCAGCTCATATCTCTCGGGCCTCGCTTCCGAACTCACAAATCCACCGCCCTTTTCCCTGGATAAACTAACTTCACACGCACCGCTGTCTGGCCTGGCAAGTTTGCAGGAGCTCCACTTGCCTCTTATTCAATAATCCATGCCGAGACTTGGCAACTGGTGCCACCTTTGGTCTGGGAAAGCCTCACCTGCGACGCTCGGTGTGGATTTTCTGGAGCCAGCCGGCACTTCCCAAGCACAGGCCCATACCGCGGAACGAGCAAAGCCAACCGGCCCTCTTTTTGAACTGGTCATACAAAACTCTACTCATCGCCAATGCTTCTGGCTGGCAGATTGCCCAGGGAGCCAACTTTTGTGCCTCTATCAAACCAGCCAGAACTTGGCGCAATGGTGCCCTCTCTTTTGGATCTGGAACACATCACTGCAGACCCGAGCTGTGAGATTTTTGGTTCAGGAGGTCAGCCGGCCCACTCCAGCGCATCACAGGCCCCTCCATAACACAAACTTACGGCCCTTTTCACTGGAAGGAGAAAGACTGTCCTGTTGTCTCAGGTTTTATAGAGCAATGTTTGGGTGGAGAATCCCCCAAGAAGGAGCTCCGGCTGGGGCGAAAAAGCAGATCCAATCGGCCCACCTCCCTCCCCTCAATGGTCCGGGCAGGGAAAAGAAAAAAATACCTTCCTTGGGAAAGGTTGAAATAACCCCTTGTTTAGTATAACAATAACGACCAAAACAGAATCAAACCAAATGAGGACCCTAGCCAATCTAAAAGAAGAGATGTCAAACTGAGAATACCCCGGGTTCAAGCTTGCTGCCACTCAGTCTCTGATCAGTCTCTCGGTGTGGAATTGGCGCAGGCCAGGGCCGGCCGGTGGGCCGCCACAGCTGCAAGCTGCCGGTGCTCTTCCTGGGTGTTCAGTTCCAGCGAGCACGTTCCAAGAGGTCCTCAAGAATGAAGAGGGAAATGAAACTAGTCCAGGGATATTTCTTTGTCTCAAGCTAGCTTACTACTACTATAAGTAGAGCAAAAGTTAAGAGCTCTCTCTGTCCCGCCTGTCTGTACGCACTAGAAGACTATCACAGTTAGAGCAGGAAATTGTGCAGGAGTGAGTCAGTGTCTGAAAACCAAGATGCGCGCTTTTCTCTCGCACCCACTTACTCTCTGTACATACTTAAGGTAGCCATAAATCTTATTGAATTATTGTCACATTGTAATACGCAGTAATGAGGAAGCGATTTGGGGTGATAAAAGCTATCATATAGTCAATCCAGGAATTTCCACCCTCCTGAGATCCCAAAGATTTCGTCTGATTGACTATCTAAAACTAATATAAAAATCTCTTGATAACTCTACAAGTACATACATGATACATCCAGATTATACGCAACTATACACTAGACGCAATGGTAATAACATTCAGGAAACAGATGATGTATTTATACAGGTTTTATCGAAACATATGTGGGCTAAGCTGAGGTACCAGTCGTGTTCTTCACATTTCTTTTTTGCATTATCCACCACGTGTCAACCTGGCGTCCCTGAGCAAGAAACCCCAACGTCATGGGGTTTGTCTGTTACTCAGCAGAATGATCCAACAGTTCTTCCCTGAACAAGAACCTACTGACAATGTACCACTGGGACTTTGTGTTCTCCATCTATCTCTCTCATCAATAGGCTCGAGTGGGCAGGGCGACTCGGTTTGTAATGCTCTCGGGGTGGTTAACTAACCGTGGCTTTTGACCGAGATGCTGATCCTAGTTCTGGATAGATCCCAACTAATGCTTTTCTCAATGTCGGTTTTTTAACTCAGTCCATTGTATCCTCGTCACTTTGCATGCAGCTGGTAGCATGAGTTGTAGGGGAATTTGGCTTACACCACTCAATGCCATGCTCCCTAGCCCAGAGTGTTGACAATGGGCTTTCTTGAAATGAGTCCATTGTCTGATCAATCCACCTCAGGGGTGCTCACATGGTCTCCACTTGAACATGCTTTTCGCCAGGCCCTGGATGGTGGTTCCGGTGCCTATCTGTCTGTCATGAGGCAAGAAGTGGTAGAGTTTCCAGCATCACTGTGGTGGCCTCCTCCAGATGAGTAAGCACGTGGGTTCGCGCTTTGCCCTGGCCGATTCATGGGGCAGGGTGTGTAGTCAATCTGCTCCAGGCTCCACCCTACTTGTATCTTGGACACCGTCCCAGACCGTTAACCAGAGGGGCTTCAAGTCGCTTAGGCTCTGTCTTGATGAGTCAGCTCACTACGTCCTCAACAGTCAATGGATAACCTGAGAGATACTGTCCATGGTTAGATCTCGACCTATCCCCTCGGTCTCGTGCCCGGCTTATCAGATGGACATCTCTGCCCTCTAAGCTAGAGATGCTGCAGTCCATATAGAGAGAAGATTTCTTACCAAATTAAGATACCGCAGAAAGATGGTCTCGTTTAACATTCAGGGGGAAACCTGAACATTCTCAAAAAGTGACATAGACCGATCCTCATAGGAGAAGAGGGAAATGGAAGGCTGGAAAAGTCTCATTCTTAGCTCCACCTTCTAAACAGACTGAGTATAGTTACTAATAATTTCTCCTCAAAAATACATAACGCCACTGAGTTGGGATGCAAGGGTAGGATGAGAGAATACATAAACCTACATGCTGACTGTAAACTAAGTACGTGGTCACATGTATCTTTTTTGGAACTGCTTTATAATCATAAATACCGGGCCAGATACAATGCTTGTTTCCAAATCAGTTCCACCTTCTACGAAAAAAATTACTTGTATAAGGAATCAATAATGCCTAATGACCAAGAATGGTATGTGAAAACCTCAAAGGTTCTAGAGGCCCAGAGCACATATCAGAGGCTTTCACAACAGCAGAGACATCTTGGGGTCTCAAGCTATCATGTCTGTACCCTTAACTGTCTATTAACAAAACAGACAGACACACATAATTAATAGGGCTCTTTTTTCCACATTTTGCGTGAGCCCCACGATTGTGCGCCAATTCATGTTATTTGTCCAGGATTTAGAGCAAGTTTTGGGGAAAGAGAATCGCCACAAGGAGCTCTCGCGCGGGTGGGAATAGAAAGCAGATCCAATAGCGTGACCCCTCCCCTCAACTGGGCCGTGGCGAGGAAAGAAAGAGTAATACCCTACGCCTTGGAGAAAGGTGGTAAAAAAAACCCCCTGTTTATTAATCCAATACGAGGACCAAAACAGAATCAAACCAATGGACCCGCCTTGCCTACTCTAAAGAAGTTGAACTAAACCTGACGAAACCCCGGATTCATGCTGCAGCTCGCACTTCACGTGCCTTCTGATCAGAGCTCTCGGCTGGAATTGTCGCACGGACACGAGGGCCGGCCCGGTGGGCACAGCTAGCCGAGCTGCCGGGTGCTCTCCTGTGTGTTCAGCGTCTAAGAGCTGTTCCAAGATGAGTCCACAAAAGAAAAAAGGGATAAAAACACATGTTCCAGGGAACTTTCTTTGTGCTCAAGCTAGCTAACACTAACTTAAATGCAAAAGAAGGAGCTCTCTGTCCCGCTTGTCTATTGTCAGCTGGAGACAACGCTCGAGTCTCTAGGAGCAGAAGAATGTTGGAGGAGTGAGTTGCTCAATGTGTCTGAAAAACTAACTCTGCTTGCGCTTCTGTCTATCTTCCCCTTCACTATACCCACCGCCCTGTAACTCTCTTAAGGTACAAAACTTTTTATTAATTCAACATAAAATGAAAATAGAGACGATCTTGAGGAGTAAAAGCATCAATGTTAGTCAACCCAGGACACCTTCACACTCCTTCTGGATGGTAGACTGCAGTGAGCCACTACTATCTGTAATATCATACCAGTCCCGACTCGGAACTTGTGCCACCTTTAATTATTGGGAAACCATCCTGCGTATACATGGGATTTTCAAGAGAGCCCGCTGGCCACTCCATGCCTCACGGCCCATCAGAACAGCATAACTACGGCCCATTTTCCCTGGAAATTGTAAATCTGACCTGCCATCTTCGGGCTGGCAGATTGCAGGGAGCCACCTTGCTCAATTCAAATCAGACCCGCGAAAGACTCTAGGCAGCTGCTCCCAACTTTCATCTGGGAACATTCTGTCGTATTAGTGGAATTTTCAGGAAGCCAGCCGGACACACTCCCAGCACATACACGGCTTCTCCTGAACAAAGCCACGGCCTCTCCTTTTCACTGGCATAACTATAACTTCTCTCGACGCCGACTTCTGGATGGCTAGAATGCAGGATGGAGCAACTTGGCTCTATGAAACCAGCCTCTGATATGGCACTGGATTCACCCATTTCTTCTCATGGGAGAACCTTCCTGTCGGTACAGTGGATTTTTCAGGGCCAGCCTTGCCATTCTCCCAGCAACAGGCTCCCCGCAAAACACATACACACAGGCCGCTTTTCCCGGGAAAAAAAAAAAATCAGCTGCCCCGCGATTCTGAAAGGTTAGTATGGCAGGAGCCGAGACTTGTGGCTATCAAAACCAGCCTTGACTCGGCACTGGTGTCCCACTTGGTCCTGGGATACATAACTCTTGGCGCGGTTGTGGATTTTCAGGAGCCCAGCCGGCTCCAAACCAGCCAAGGCCCATACCGAACAAAGCACGGCCACTTTCCTCTGGCAAACATAACTACTAAAGATCGCCCCGCATCTGCTGACAGATTGCTATGTAGCACTGGGCTCGTATACATACCAGTCCGATTTGGCACTGGTGCCACCTTTAATCTGGGAACGCCATCCTGCGTATCTCGTGGATTTTCAGTGAGAACCAGACCGGCCAGACTCATCCGCAGCCGCCCGACCCCAAATAACACAATCCACGGGCCCTTTTTCCCGGGGCAACAAAACTCTCCCTGCAACGCTTCTGGCTGGCAGATTGCACGGGTGATATACTATGCCTCTATCGCAAACAGCCTGATTGGCTATTGGTAGCCACCTTCTTATTCTGGGAACACATCCCATGCGTATCGTGGATTGTTACTCAAGGAGCCAGCCGGCCCCTCTCAGCCACTGGCCGTCCGAAAACAAAATCCTACTCGGCCTTTTCCCTTGGAAGTAAATATGACCTGGCCATCTTCATTGTGTGTTGCCTTTAATCTTTTTTTTTTTTATGGCTGCAGATTGCAGGAGCAGACTTGGTTCTATCAAACCCAAAAGGCCCGACTATGGCTTAGGTTTGCCACCTTTCATCTAGTGGAAGACACCATCCTGCGTATCGTGTGGAATTTTCAGGAGCGCCAGCCGCCGGCCACCACACTCCCGCACCGACCCCCAAGAACACATAAACCGGCCCTTTTCACCCGGGGCAAACCATAACTCACAAGCCCGCCCGCCCCGCTTTTTGGCTGGCAGGATTGCAGGAGAAACTTCCACTCTATCAAAACCAGAGCCCGACTTGTGGCATTGGATGCTCCCTCTTTCATCTGGGTAAGCCATCGCCTATCGTGGATTCTTCATAGGAGCGTCAGCCGGCCACTTCCCAGCATGAGATCCTAAAAAGAAACGACACTCGGCCCCTTTTCCCTGGGAATGATAAAACTTGACTTGCCCATACTTCTGGGCTGGACAGATAGCTGGAGCAGATTGGTACGATGCTCAAAAGACCAGCATGATACTTGGCACTAGTGCCAACTTTTCATCTTGTTTTTCCCATCCTGCCATAATCGTGTGGATTTTCAGGAGCCATGCCGGCCACTCCCAATGCCCACAGGCCCCGAACACAAACCACGGCCCTTTTTCTCCTGGCAAACAATAACTCAGCTGCCCCGCTTCTGGCTGGCGAATGCCAGGAGCCACTGTGCTCTAATCATAAGCAGGCCCGGAATATGGCAATGGTTCTAACTCCATATCGTAATGGGAACCATCTCTGGTTGATCGTGGATTTCCAGGAGCCAGCCTGCACTCCCTGCACTGGACAACCCCATAAAATCAGTACCACAGCCCTCTTTTCTCCCGGGAAAAAAAATCCGCTGCCCCGTTTCTGGCATGGTTAGATTTGCAGGAAGCCACTTTGTGCTTATCGCAATAAGCCAGTCCGAACTCGGCCAATGGTGCCTCCACTATGGGTCTGGGAACCATCCTGCGCGGCAAGTGTGGGATATTCAGGAGCAGACCCGGCTCAGAATCCCAGCCACAGGCACCGCCGAACACGAGAAGCCACGGCCCTTTTGCCACTGGATGTAAAACTGACCTTCCCATAACTGATACTGGTGGCATGATGTTGCAGGAGCGCCACTTGACTCTTATCTCGAACCAGCGCCGAGCTTGGCACATTCTGGTGGCCCCCTTGGGTCTGGAAATCATCCTGCGTATCGTGGAAATTTTGTCAGGAGAAGCCGGCACTCCCAGACCACAGGCTCCCGACACCAGAAAACAGACCAAACTTACGGCCCATTCCTGATTAAAACAATCTCTCGCACTGCACATCCGCTGTCTGGATGGTAGATGTGCAGGAGCTCAGGTTAATTGAGGTAACATAAACCAATTCCTCTGACTTCGGGCACTTGGTTGCCACTCATCTGTCATCTTGGTGAACCATCCTGAGCGGCAATAGGATTTTCAGGGAGCCCAGCCTGGCCATACTTTCCTCCCAGCCACACGCGCCCTATATTGTTTACGGGAATCACATAACTACGGCCTTTTTCCCTGGAAGTTAAAACTTGATCCTGACGCATCTTCTGTGGTCATTGCAGATTGGAAGAACCACATTGGCTCTCATCAATATCACAGCCCTGAGTCCTCAGCAAAGATCCCTAAACTTTCAATCTGGGAACCATTCCTGCGTTATTGTGATTTTCAGGAGCCAGCGGCCACTCTCCCCAAATATGCCACAGGCTCTCTGAAACATAATGCCACATGGCCCTTTTCCCTGTGCCAAACAATAACTCACCCGCCCGCTTCTGGCTGGCAGAATTGCAGGAGCATCTTGGACTCTAATGAAAGACCAGTCCCGATATGGTCACTGGTTCACCATTCGTCTGGGAACATCCTGGCGATTATCGTGGAGAATTTCAGGAGCCAGCTCTGCCACTCCCAGAAGACATCACAGGCCCCCAAACGACACATACCACAGCCCTTTTCCCGGTGAAAAAAAAATCAGCTGCCCCGCTGCTGAATTGGTGATTTGCAGAGCACTTTGTGTACAAACCAGCGCTGACCTCGGCACTGGTGCCCACTTTGGGGCTGGGAACATCCAGCCTGCCGGTGTGGATGTTTTCAGGAGACCAGCCGGCCAATCCCAGCAACAGGGAATCGCGTAACACAAGCCACGGCTCACTTTTCCTCTGGCAGAAACAAAACTCACTGCCCCGACTTTATCAGGTGGACCAGATTGCAATGAGAACTGGGCTCTATAATATCCAGTCAGCGACTTCGCACTACGGTCTCACCTGTTATCTGGGAATCCATCCTGCGGAATCGTGGCATTTTCAGGAGCACAGCTGGCCACTCGCGCCCAGCCACGTGACCCCCAAAACACTATACCACGGCCCTTTTCGCCGGGCAAACTAAATCTCACCCGCTACGCTTCTGGCTGGCAGATGATGCAGGTGTTAAAACTTGGCCTTCTAATCAAAACCAGTCCGACTTTGGCACTCTGGAGCCCCTGTTAATTCTCTGGGGAACCATCCTGGTATCGTGGATTTTCAGGAGCCAGCCGGCCCCTCTCGCAGCCACAGGCCCGTGAAACACAAATCCTTACGGGACCCTTTTTCCCGCTGGAAGTAAAACTGACCTGCCTTATCTTCTGGCTGGCAGAACATGATGCAGGAGCCACTTCGGACACATCAAACCAGCACCGATAGTGGCACTGTCCACCTATTCATCTGGGAAACCATATCCTGCGTATCGTGGATTGTCCAGGAGCCAACCTGCGCTCCACTCCCAGCCACAGGCCCCCAGAACCATAACCACAGCCCTTTTCCGGTAAAAAAAATTAGCTGGCACCCGATTCCGGATGTAGTATTGCAGAGCCACGCACTTTGGGCTCATCAAACAGCCGACTCGCGGCACTGGTGCACAACTTGGGATCTGGGAACTCCATCCGACGTCGGGTGATTTTCAGGAGCCAGAACGGCCACTCCCAGCCAGAGGCCCCCAATCAACATAAAATAAAAAAACTACGGCCCTTTTCCCTGCAAGAAACAAAATACTCACCCGAGCCCCGCTTCTGGCTGGCAGATTGCAGAGGAGACACTCTGGAGTCTATCAAATCCAGCCTGTACTTGGCAGTGGTGCACTGTTTCATCTGGGATACTCCATCCGATGAATTCGGTGGATTCAGGAGCAGCCGGCTCCGCTCAACACTCCCGCAGCCGACAGGCCTATTACGATCACGCTCACAAACCACGGCTTTTACCGTTGGAATAACATAATCTCAGCTTGACCCGCTTCTGGCTGCAGAATGCAGGAATGCGCAACTTGGCTCTATCAAACCTCATCCCGATATGGCACTGGTGTTCCACCTCATTTCGTTTGGGAGAAAACATCCTTGCTCTTATCGTCGGATTTTCAGGAGCAGCCTGCCCACTCTCCACGCCCTACAGGCCCCATAAAAGTACCTCAAGCCCTTTTCCTGGGAAGAAAAATCCAGCTGCCCCGTGCCACTTTTTTTTGCCCATCCTGTCGTTGTTAGATTGACAGGAGCACTCTTGGGTACGATCAAAATCAGCCCAACTGGCACTGGTGCCACCTTTCATCTTTGGGGATACCATCCTGTGTTATCGTGAGATTTTCAGAGCCAGCCGAGAGCACTCCCAGCCACAGGCGCCCTGAACGCTACTAAACCAGGGCCTTTTCACTGGCTAACAAAACTCAGGTTGCTCCCCTTCTTCTGTGATGTAGATTGCAGGAGCCACTAGCTCTCTCAAGAACCAGCCCGACTCTCGGACTGAGTGACCCCATTTGGGTATGTGTGACCATCCTGCTGGCGTGGATTTCAGGAGCCAGCCGGCCACTTTCACCGGCAGGCCCCCAGAGACAGAAATACCAGTGGCCTTTTCCCTGCGAATAAAAAAACTCACCCGTCCAGCTCTGGATGGGCAGATTGCAGGAGGCCACTTGCTCTATCAAACAAGCCCGACTTCGGCACTGGTTGCAGAACAGTTCTTCTGGAACATCACTGCGTATCGTGGATTTTCAGGATGCCAGCCAGGCACATCTACCTAGCCACAGGCCCCTGAACACATAAGAACTAGAAAGCGGCTTTTTCCCTGGCATAACTCAAAACTCACCGCTCCGACTTCTGGCTGGCAGATTACAGGAGCCACTAGGCTCAATCAATCTTACAGCCCACTTGGCGTCTGGGTCCCCCTTGGGTCTTGGTAGTATCATCCGAGTATCAGTGGATTTTCTAGTGGCCAGCCGGCCAACTACCGAGCCGCAGTTCCCAAAACACAGAAAATCACGGCCTTTTCCCTCTGATAGAAAATAACTCTCAGCTGGCCCACGTCTTCTGGATGGTATGATTGGCTGGAGCCAGTGGTACTATCAAACCATCAGCACTCGGCATGTGCCAACTATTCATCTTGGGAATCCATCTGCGGGGCAGGCGTGATTTTCACGGAAGCAGCCGGCCACTCCAAGCTCACAGGCCCCAAACACAAACTCGGCCCTTTTTCCCTGGCAAACAAACTCACACCGCCCCGTTCTGGCTGGCAGATTGCAGGAGCCACTTTGGCTCTAATCATACCTAGTCTCGATCGGGCACTGGTTGCTGCTTTGGTGTGGAACCATCCTGAGCCGGCGTGGATTTTTTCAGGAGCCATGCCGGCCGCACTCCAGCCACAGGCACCTCAAACAACATGTA
Organism: Zonotrichia leucophrys gambelii; assembly: GCF_028769735.1. Lineage (NCBI taxonomy): Eukaryota > Metazoa > Chordata > Aves > Passeriformes > Passerellidae > Zonotrichia > Zonotrichia leucophrys. The sequence goes on from NW_026992694.1 coordinate 30,041, forward strand.
CCACGGCCCTATCTTCCCTGGAAGTAAAAACTGACTGCCCATCTTCTGGCTTGCCAGATTGCAGGAGCTCCACTTTGCTCTATACAAAAGAGCCTCGACTCGGCACATGCTCCCAAGTTCATATGGAAACCATCCTGCGTATCTGTGGATTTATCAGGAGCCAGCCGGCCACTACAGCCTACAGGCTCTCCCACACATAAGTCCACGGCCCTTTTTCCCTGGAAGTATAACTGACCTTGTACCATCTTCTGGCTGGCAGTATTGCAGGAGCCACGTTGGTACCGATCAAATCAGCTCCAAATTGGCACTGGTGCAACCTTGTCATCTGGGAACCATCCTGTGTATCGTGGATGTTCAGGAGTTGCCAGCCAGAGCTCTCTCGCCACAGACTCACGGCCCCCACGATACACATGCCACTTGGCACTCTTTACCCGGGGCGCCGCCAAATATACAATAACTCAGTGACTCTCTTCTGGATGGTAGAGATTGCAACCACGTTAGCCTCTCTAAAAACATCAGCCCGATCTCGGCACTGTTCCCACCTTAGGTCTGGAAAAACAATCTCCTGTGTTAGTGGGAAGTCTTTCAGGAACACAGCCTGCCACGTCCAGCCACAGGCCCCGAAAAACACAAACTACAGGTCCATTTTCCCCTGCGAAAAAAAATCGCAGCTGCCCCGCTTCTGGATGGGTTAGTATTGCAGGAGCCACTTGGCTCTTAGTGAAACCAGCCCGACTTGGCTCATGGTGCCCTTGGGTTGTGGGGAACCATCCATCCGCGGTGTGATTTTTCAGGAGCCAGCCGGCCACTCCCAGGTCACAGGCCCCAAACACAAACTACGACCTTTTCCCTGGCCAAACTCAAAAACGCACTCACCGCTTCTTGCCTCGCAGATTGCGGGAGCCACTTTCTCTTCTATCCAGCCCGAGACTCGGCACTTGGTGGCGCCACTCCTTTTCATCATGGGAATCATCCAGTGTATCGGTGGATTTTCAGGGAGTCCGCCGACCCCTCACGCAGCATCAGCGCACCTGAACGATCAAATCCACGGCCCTTTTCTCTGTGCAAACAAAACTCACGCCCGCCCCGCTGCCTGTTGGCTAGATTGCTAGGAGCCAGACTTTGGCCTAGTCTCAAACCTCTTGCACCGTGCTCGGACACTGGTGCCAACATTTCATCTGTGGAAACCAGCCTGCGTTATCGTGGGATTTTCAGGAGCTCGAGGCCGGCCCTCCCTGCCACAGTGCCCCCGAAACACGCCAAAGTCTATCTTAGCTCCGGCCCTCTTTTTCCGAGGGCATAACAAAATATCAACAGCCTATCTCGCTTCTGTGCTGGCGATAAGATTGCTTAGGAGCCACTCTTGGCTCCTTATCAATACCAGCACGAGTTGGCAAAGGTTTTGGCTACTCTTTCAGTTGGATCCATCTGTCACTCTGGCTGTGGATTTTAAGGAGCTGCTTGGCCAACTCCCAGCCGCATCGCGCCCCGCAACAAAACATACTCGGTCGCCTTTTCCTCTTGAGAATGTAATAACTGACCTGCCCATCTTCTGGCTGGGCAGATGGATGGAGCGCCACATGGCTCTATCACTCAATCCAGCCCGACTTCGGCAGAGGTGTGGCCTTTGGTAGTTGGGAATCATCACGGCGCTCTGGGGTGGATTTTTCAGGAGCCTAGGCCGGCCACTCCCCACCATACAGGCCCCCTCAAAACACATAACCCTATGGGCCTACTTTTACCTGAAGTAAAACTGAGCGATCCCCACTCCCTTCTGGATAGGTAGACTGCAGGAGCTCACTTTTGTACTTATCTACCAATGTCTCGACTCGCTGGCAATGGTGCCACCTTTCAGTTGTGGTGAACACCATCCTGCGTATCATGGATTTTCAGGAGCAAGCGGGCAGTCCCAGCCTCATGCCTCTACCTGAAACCAAAAAGACGACGGACCTTTTCCTTGGAAGTAAATTCTGACCTGCACTAATCTATCTGGCTGGTCAGATTGCAGAGTAGCCCTTGGTTTACGATCAAATACTCAGCCCAGTAATTGGCCACTGGTGCCACCCTTTATCTGGGTTCCATTCTGTGGATCGGGTGGGATTTTTAAGAGAGCCAGCCGAGCCTTCCCAGCCCATACAGAGCCCACAAGAACACCATGCCACGGCCCTTTTCACCTGGCTAATACAAAACTCAGGAGCCCCTCTTATGGATGGTTAGTATTGAAGGAGCCTCACTAGTCTCTCTCTCGCAAACCTCAGCCCGACCGGCACTGGTGCCACCTTGGGGTCTAGGGAAAAACCATCATGCGTGGAGTGGATTTCAGGAGGCCGCAGCGGCGCCACTTTCACTCCCGCAGGCCCCAGACTCAAAAATAATCGCAAAGGCCCTTTTGCGCCCTTGGACAAAAAACAAACGCTCTACCCGTCCCGCTTCTGGGATGGCTAGATCTGTCGCAGGAGACCACTTTGCCTCTATCAGAAACTACGACCAGACTCGGACTGGGTGACCTTGGGCCTGGTGAGCACATCCATGCGCTGGAGCGTGGATTTTCAATGGAGCCAGTTCTTCGGATCTCTCCGCAGCCACAGGCACTCGAAACACAAATCTCTAGGGCCGTTATGCCCTGGCTAACAAAACTCAACCCGCCTCCGCTTCTGGCTGGCAGATTGCAGGAGCCATACGCTTTGGCTCTTCAAATTCAATCCTAGCCTCCACTGGCTATGGTGCCCCCTTGGGTCTGGAATCATTCCTCGTATCGCAATGGTTTTTTCTAGGAGCCAAGCAGGCCGCACTCTCCTCAGTCCGAGTTCCCAAAACACAAACTACGGCCGTTCTCCTGGAGAAAAAAATTCTCAGATGCTCCGCTATTGGATGTAGATTGCAGAGCCAGTTTGTTACTATCAAACACAATCGCCGTACTCGGCACTGGGGTGCACATTTCAAGATCTGGAAACTCATCCTGCGCGGCGTTTTTGGGATTTTCAGAGAGCAAGCCGGCTCACTACCAGCCAACAGGCCACCCAAACCAAACTGATCGGCTCCTATTTCCTGAACAAACAAGAAACTTACCCGCCTCCCGCTTTCTGGATACTGGAGATTTGCCGGAGCACAATTGCTCTATCCAAACTTAGCCCGACTCGGAACTGGTGACCCCTTTGTGCCATAAAGCGCCGGGTAAAACATCATGGGCTCAGGCCGTGGTGATTTTAGGAGCAGCTGGCCACTCCCCGCTGTAGCATCAGGCTCCCGGATCAAAAAACCATGGCGCCCTTTTTCCTGGCAAACATAAACTCACCCGCCCCGGCTTCTGTCTGGGGCAGGATTGCAGGAGCCACCTTGGCTCTTTCATACCAGATCCCGCGTCGGGCATCTGGTGTGGCCTTTGGTGTGGGAACATCCTGCGCTCGCGGCGATGGTGGTGTGATTTTCAGGAAGCCAGCCGGCCACTCACTGTCTCCACAAGGCCCTCTCACCAGATAACAAATTACCACGGCCCTTTTGTACCCTGGAAGTATAAGACTGACGCCTCATCTTATGGCTTGCAGATTGCTCACTGGAGCCACTTGGCTCTATCAGAAATAAGCGCCCGCTCTGCACTGCTCCATCGTTCATCTGGGAACCCTTCCTGCGTGATATATCGAGGCTTTTTCAGGAGCCAGTCCGGCCACTTCCACTTATGCCACTAGAGCCCCCCAAAGCAAAAAAGCCACGGCCGATTACCTGGAAGTGTAAAACTAGACCTGTCCATCTTCTGGATGGCAGTATTGCATGGGAGCCTACATTGGTCGATCTATATCAGCACTAAATTGGAACTTGGATGCTCACTGTCATTGTCTGGGTAATAATCATCCTGTGTATCGTGGATTTTTCAGGGAGCCAGCTGGCCTCATCCATGCCACAGGCCGCTCCGCGACATAACACATGCACGTAGGCCCTTTCCCTGGCTCAAGAACAAAACAAAATGGTGCTCCTCTTTCTGTTGATGGTAGATTGCAGGAGCTCGACTAGCCTCTATCTCAGAACGCACCGGCTCTGGCACTGGTGCCGACCTGTGGGTCTTGTGTGAACCATCCATGCGTATCGTGTGGATTTTTAGGATTGCCGAGCTCTGGCCACTCAGCTACAGGAGCCCCCGAAACAAAAACTACGGCCTCTGTGTTCCCGTGGAAGTAATAACTGAGACTGGCCCATCTTTGGCTGCATGATTGCAAGGCCCTGGCACTATCAATCCAATCCGAATGCGATCTTTCTTTCCCCTTATCCCTTGGCACAGGTGCTAACATTTCATCGAGGGAAACCATTCGCTGTGGTATCGTGGATCTTCAGGTAGACAGCGGCCACTCCCAGCCACATGGCCCAAAACACAAAACTACAGGACCCTTTCCTGGAATTAAAAAATCTCAGCTGCGCCCGCTTTGTCTGGATGGTGAGATTGAAGGCAGTTGTGATATAAGCCACTTGGCTCTTATGAAAGACCAAGCCCGATCTTAGGCACTGGTTGCACCCTTGTGTTGGGAAACCATCGTGCCCGCGGTGTGGATTTTTTCAGGAGCCAGGGCCAGTCTCCAGCCACGCGCCCCCAAAACGCTCAGCAAACTTCGGACCTTTTCACTGGCTAAATCAAATTCACTCGACCCTGCTTCTGCCTACGTCAGATTGCGGGGAGCCATCTTCCTCTATCATAACAGCCGCACGAGACTCGCGGCACAGGAGTGCCACCTCTTTTCGAATCTGAGGTATCGATTCCAGTGTTATCGTGGATTTTTCAGGAGCCCGGCCTGGCCTCACTATGCTCAGGCCCTCTGCAAACACTCAAACCACGGCTCTATTTCCACTGTGCAAAGACCAAACATACACGCACCGCCGCCCGCCTGCCTGGTTGGTAGATTGCAGGAGCCACATGGCTCTCTCAATTTCATGAAAGCCAGCTCCCGACTCGGCACTTGGTGCGACTCATTTCATCTGGGAAAACCACTCCTGCGTATCTGTGAGCGGGTTTATCAGGAGCTAGCTGGCCTCCCTAGCACATCTGGCCCCGATGCAACAAGCCACCGCCCTTTTCACTGGCAAACAAAACTCACCCGCCCTGCTTCTGGCTGGCAGTGGATTGCAGGAAGCCACTGGTGCTATATCAACCAGCCAGACTTGGCATCTGGTGGGCAACTCCTTTCATCTGGAACCTCAGTCCTAGCACAGGAGTGGTTTTTCAGAGCCTGCTGGCCAAACTCCCAGCACGCGCCGCCGAATACAAACATACACTTACGGCCTCCCTTTTCCCTGGCAATGGTAAAACTGACTGCCCGCTACATCTTCTGGCGTGGCAGTTGGCAGGATGCCACATGGCTCATATCATAACCTTAAGCCACGACTCGGCAACTAGGTGTGCATTTGGGCATTGGGGGGAACCATCCTGCGCGGCGTGGATTTTCAGGTGCCAGCTCGGCCATCTCCAGCCACAGGCCCAAACGACAAAACTCGAGGCCTTTTCAATTGAAGTATAAAAAACTGACCTCCTCACCTTCTGGGATGGGTAGACTGCAAGGAGCCCTCTTTGTACTATCATACCACAGTCCGGAAGTACTCGGGACTTGTAGCCACCTTTTATATGGGAACCCATGTTCCTGCGTAAAATGGATTTTCGGAGCAGTGGCAAGTGCCAGCGCCAAGCCCCCGTACCAAAGTCACGGCCTTTTTCCTGGAAGTGTAAACTGGAGCCTGCCCTATCTTCTGTGCTGGCAGATTGCTCGGGAGTCCACACTTGGTCACTTAAAAAAATGATCAACAGCCCCAAGAATTGGCACTGGTGCCACGCACATTCATATGGGAACTCATTCTGTGCATCGTGGATTTCTCAGGCTGCCTGCCGGCCTCTCCCAGCTACTAGGCACGCCCAAACACATGCCTCGGCCTTTTTCCTGGCAAACAAAAACTTGCACGGGCCCCTCTTCGAAAAGGGCCCTGGTTTTTGTTGGAGCCGAAGGGTGGGAAGGGGGGCCGGCGGCCTCCTGAAAATCCCGTGAGGATGGTTCCCTGAAAGGGGGCCCCAGGCCAGCGGTGGTTGATAGAGCCAGGGCTGCAATCCGCCCGCCAGAAGCGGGGCGGGTGATTTTGTTTGCCAGGGGAAAAAAGGCCGTGGTTTGTTCGGGGGGCCCGTGCTGGGAGTGGCGGGGTGGCTCCCGAAAAAACCACAACCCCCAGGATGGTTCCCGAAAGGGACCAGGCCAGTCGGGTGGGTTTTATAGCCCAAAAATGGCTCCTGCAATTCCCCCAGAAGGGGGAGGATTTTTTTTTCCCGGGAAAGGGCGTGGGTTTGTTTGGGGGGGTGTGGCTGGGAGGGCCGGTGGCTCCTGAAAAACCACGAAAGCGGATGGTTCCCAGAGAAAGGGGGCCAGTGAAGCGGCTGGTTGATAGCAAGTGGCTCCTGCATTTTCCACCGAAGGGGGCGGTGATTTTTTTTCCAGGGAAAAGGGCCGTGGTTTTTGTTGGGGCAGGGCTGGGAGTGGCCAGGGTGGCTTTCCCGAAAATCCACGCCGCAGGATTTGGGTTCCCGAAAGGGGGGGACAGTGCCGAAATCGGGCTGGTTTGATAGAGCCAATGGCCTGCAATCTTCCCGCCAGAAGCGGGGCGGTGTATTTTCTTCCCGGGAAAAAAGGGCCGTTGAAGTGTTTGGGGGCCTGTGGACTGGGAGTGGCCGGCTGGCTCCTGAAAATCCGAAAAGCGGATGGTTCCAGTGAAGTGGCACAAACGCAAGCGGTTGGGGTTTTATAGAGCCAAGTGGCTCCTGCAATTGCCAGCCAGAAGGGGGGCAGGGTAGTTTTTTCTCCAGGAAAAGGGCCGTGTTTGTGTTTGGGGCCTGTGGCTGGGAGTGGCAGGGGTGGCTCCTGAAAATCCACGATACGCAGGATGGTTCCCAGAGATAAGGTGGACAGTGCCATACGGGCTGGTTTGATAGAGCCAAGTGGCTCCTGCAATTTTGCCAGCCAGAAAGGGTGGGGTGATTTTTTTTGCCGGGAAAAGGGCCGTGGTTTGTGTTCGGGGCCTTGTGGCTGGGAGTGGCGGCTGGCTCCTGAAAATCCCAACCCCCAGGATGGTTCCCAGATGAAAGTGGAACAGTGCCAAGTCGGGCTGGTTTGGGAAAGAGGGGTGGCTCCTGCAATCTGCCAGCCAGAAGCGGGGCGGGTGAGTTTGTTTTCCCGGGAAAAGGGCCGTGGTTTGTGTTTGGGGGCCTGGTGGCTGGGGTGGCCGGCTGGCTCTGAAAATCCACGATAGCAGGATGGTTCCCAGAATGAAAGGTGGCACCAGTGCCAAGTCGGGCTGGTTTGATAGAGGGCCAAGTGGCTCCTGCAATCTGCCAGCAGAAGCGGGAGGTGAGTTTTGTTTGCCAGGGAAAAGGGCCGTGGTTTGTGTTTGGGGGCCTGTGGCTGGGAGTGGCAGGCTGGCTCCTGAAAAATCCACGATAACAGGATGGTTCCCAGATGAAAGGTGGAACCAGTGCCAAGTCGGGCTGGTTTTTATAGGCCAAGGGCTCCTGCAATCTGCCAGCCAGAAGATGGGCAGGTCAGTTTTACTTCCAGGAATAAAGGGCTGTTTGTTTGGGCCCCGGGTGGGAGTGGCCGGGGGTGGCTCCTGAAAATCCCCGATAGCCGGTGGTTCCCCGATGAAAAGGGGGCCCCCAGTCCAAGTCGGGGGGTGGTTTTTAGGCCAAGGGCCATGCAAAATTTCCCGCCAGAAGGGGGCGGGTTAGTTTTGTTTTCCAGGGAAAAGGGGGGTGGTTTTGTTTGGGGGCCCGTGGCTGGGGAAAAATGGCCGGGTGGCTCCTGAAAATCCCCGGGGGATGGTTCCCAGAAAAGGGGAAAACCAGGAAAATCGGGGGTGGTTTGTAGGCCAAAATGGCTCCTGCAATTTCCAGCAGAAGGGGGCAGGGCAGTTTTACTTCCCGGAAAAAAAAGGGCCGTTTGTGTTCGGGGGCCCCGGGCGGGAGTGGCCCCTGGCTCCCGAAAATCCACGATAGCCGGATGGTTCCTA
>NW_026992695.1:0-38000 GCF_028769735.1 Zonotrichia leucophrys gambelii
GGTGAAGCTCTTCCCACACTGGGGACACTCATAGGGCCTCTCCCGGGTGTGGATGCGCCGGTGCCTGATGAGGGTGCAGTTGTGCTTGAAGCCCTTCCCACAGTCGGGGCAGCAGAAGGGCCTCTCCTCTATGTGAATCTGCTGGTGGCAGAGGAGATTTGAGCTGGTGTGAAACCTCTTCCCACATGTTGGGCACTTGTAGGGCCTCTCCCCAGTGTGGATGTGTTGGTGGGTCACAAGGTGGGAGCTGCAGCTGAAGCCCTTCCCACATTCTCCACACTCGTAGGGCCATTCCCCAGTGTGGATCATCTGGTGGCTGATCAGGGTGCTGCGCTGCCTGAAGCTCTTCCCACACTCCAAGCACTTGTGGGGCTTCTCCTTATCATGAAGCTGCTCCTGGGCCATCAGCTCCAAAAACTGGCTGAAGCTCTGTCCACCGTCCTGGCTCTGGGTAAGTCTTTCCTTCTCAGAGCACCCTGGGCTGGTTTTGGAGCCCCTCTTCCTGCAGGATCTCTGAGCATTTTCCTCCCCATTAGAATTCTGCACTGTGGAGTCAATCAAAACAGCCTCTTCCATGAGGTTCTGCCAAGGAGATTTTTCCTCCCTGGTCTCCATCATCAACTTTTTGTCTGGGGATGGAAGGAGAAGGAGAAGATGGGATTTGCCTCCATTCCAAAAGGAAGGGGAAGGAGATCCCCCCAGTGCATCCCCTGCAGGACGGTCTTGGCAGCAGGGTTGTCCTGCAGCCAGGGGCTGTGCTGGGCTGGGAGATGGTACAAGAGAGAGGGGGAAAGGGGCACTGATTTCCTCCTCACCTGCCTGGGTATCCCAGGGCTCCTTCCTCTTCCTCGCAGCCTCCTCCTCCATCCAATCAAGACTTGGGAATGGGAAATCCTGTTCTGGGAAGAAAACAAAGGGTGTGCACATTGTCTTTTGTTCCGGGATCTGTGCTGGGCTGGGAGATGGAGCAGGAGAGAGGGGGAAAGGAGCACTGACTTCCTCCTCACCTGCCTGGGTGTCCTGGGGCCCCTTCCTCTTCCTCACAGCCTCCTCCTCCATCCAATCAAAATTTGGGAATGGGAAATCCTGTTCTGGGAAGAAAACAAAGGGTGCGCACATTGTCTTTTTTTCTGGTTTGAAGGCAAACCTGGGGGAGAGTCTAAGTCAGAATTACAATTTAATAAGAAAATGAAGGTCAAGGCAATGATACAGAAACACTGCCTTAAACTGACAGAGTCAGGATATAACCTGACACCCTGTTGGTCAGGGTGGTGGCTGCAGTCCCAATAAATGGTGGCTGTAGTCCTGTTGGAGTGATCAACGTGATTCTGTCACAGCAGTGATCCTGTAAAAGGGTCTGTGAAGGTCCAGTGGTGGTTATGGAGCTCTTGTCCTCTGGCAATCCAGTAGGCAAGCTGCTCCTGGTGTTGCAAGGCTCAGCTTATATCCAGGAAGGAATGCTTGGATCCTCCCCCTGGGCGGAGCATCCCACAATGGGATGATGGAATTTTATCTGTCCTGCAGAGACACTCAATGGCCCATTAGCAGAAGATATCTCCCCTGGAGGGCATTATCAGGGCTGAGTCATGGAAGAGATAAAGAACACTGCCCCGCCTGTTTATAGCAGTTGATGAAGATGGGGATTGAAAACATGCATTTGGTTACATCTTGCATGGCAACCTGAAACAGTGGGGTAATCCCTGCTCAGGGGGTGAACACCACCCCCCTTACCCAAACTGGCTCAGGTGTAAAATCCCCACCCTGGGAAGGCCACACACACAGGGACAATGTCACACTTGCTCTGCTCCAGGGGAGGTCTCTGTTCCTGTCATTCCCTTGCTCTCTCCCCCTTTTCTCTTTCTTTCCATCTCTCTCTCTAACTCATATTTACTGTTCAATAAAATGCATTTTGGATTTGGTCTCGTTAGCACCTTCCTGGCTGCAGAGGTATCTCTCTAATAATTTTCTTAAACAGATTGTGACATTGTTTTGGCACAGTGAGTTCAGGGCGCTGTTCTCTGACTCCAAGTGCCTTTGACAACAGCATGGTTCCCTCCACTTAGGAGGTTGTGGTTCTCTCTGGAAGAACTCTTGGAAACTTGGATGCAGCTTCCTCTGAGCGACTTGTGGGAGAACTGATGAAGAAAATAGGTGTTGTGGGTGGCCAGTGTAAAGAAAATATTTTGTTGTCCTTCCTTGAAAAGTTTGTTAAAATCGCTGGAGGAAATGGAGCAAATGCTACCAGCCAGACTGACAAGGTTCATTCACCCCACGATGAGGAACACAGGGCTGCGGAAAGTCCCACAAAAACCCCAGCTCAAGTAGCTGAATTCCAGAATAACTTCTGAATTCACAGGCTTGGGGGCTTTGCCAAATGTGAGAATCATTTTTCTCTTCATCCCTGTCAGCTCTGTGACAGCTACACAGAGCTTTCCCTTCCTTTTCATAATCTATATTGGGCTGAATTTCTACTTTGCTCTTATTGGAACCTCCCAGCAGCTGAGCTGGAGCTGTTCAGGAACTGATCAAACTTGGAATTGCCACAAAATTGCTTCTATTTTTGGTTTATTCATGTTTGCAATTTATTTGTGTTTTCATCACATATGACTTTTGGGAAAAACAAGTATTCATCAAAGTGATTTATGCAGAGTCAGGTTTGATTTCTGCCAAGTTTATTTTGTCCAGTGCCCAGGGGAATCTCCCATCCTGTCTGCATCTGCTCCCACAGGGATGTGAAGGCTGATATCAGAGCCCCAAGGGTCACAGTCAGGGCTGCCCTCAGGGAATGCTCGCCTGGTATGGAGGGGCAGTGTGGGAGCACCTGGATCTTGGAGCACCCAGCTGCCCCCCATGTTTGGAGGTGCCTGAGGAGGGCTGGGATGATGCCAGGGACATCCTGCAGTGACATCACCTCTGTCCCGCTCTGGGTGAGCTCAGTCCCAAACCTGACCCTGATCCTGGTCTCAGTCTCACTCCATGTTTGGACACACTCACAGTTCTGTTCTCAGTATTCTCATCCCAGTCCCAGACTTGTCTAGCCCCAGACCAAATCCCAACCCCAGCCCTAAAGCCAATCCCATGTCTACCCTTAACCACAATCCTAGCTCTAATCCAAATCTCAGCCCCAACTCCAGCCCAGCCCCAATTCCAGCCCCTTCCTAAATCCTCAGCCCCAAACCAAATCCCAGGTTCAGCCCTTCTGGGGGTTTGGGGGTGTCTCTGTCCCCCTGACCCCGATGATGTTTGGGTGGGGTCACAGCAGGGCTGAGAGGGACAGAGACCCCCCGGCCTCCTCAGGTGTGAGAAGGTCGGAGAGCCCCCCCAGTCCCGAGCAGCCTCAGCGGTGAGAGGGACAGAGAGCCCCTGGTCCCCAGCCCTGCACAGGCATTGCCTGAGGCCAGAGGGATGGAGAACACCTGAGCATCCCCCAGGGTGAGGGGACAGAGACCCCCGAGCATCCCCTGGGCTGAGAGGGACAGAGACTGCCCTGAGCATCCCCTGGCACAGGGGTGAGAGGGAGGGAGACCCCCCAGGCATTTCCGGGGTGAGAATGATGGAGACCCCTGGGGAACGGCCTGGTGTGAGAGGGACAGGAAACCCCCCCCCAAACCCCTCCCAACCATCCCCCAGGGCGAGAGGCACAGAGACCCCCTGAGAATCCTCTGAGCACTGGTCAAAATAAACTTGGCAGAAATCAAACTTGACTCTGCAAAATCACTTTGAAGAATATTTGCTCTTCCCACAAGTAACTTGGAATGAAAGCGAAAACAAATCCCAAATATGAATAAACCAACATTCCAAGCAGTGATGTGGCAATTCCAATATTCATTGCTTCCTGCACAGCTCCAGCTCAGCTGCTGGGAGGTTCCAATAACAGGAAAGTGGAAATTTGGCCCAATACAGATTATTAAAAGGAATGGAAAGCTCTGTGTAGCTGTCACAGAGCTGACAGGGATGAAGAGAAAAATGATTGTCACATTTGGTAAAGCCCCCAATCCTGGGAATTCAGGACTTATTCGGAAATTTATCTACTTGAGCTGGGCTTCTTCTGGGACTTTCAGCCGCCTTGTGTTCCTCACCGTGGGGTGACTGAACCTTGTCAGTCTCACTGGTAACATTTGCTCCATTTCCTCCAGTGATTTTAACAACTTTATACGGAAAGACAGCAAATTATTTTCTTTACACTGGCCACCCATAAAAGCCATTTTCCTCATCATTTCTCCCATAAAGAGAAAAAACTTTTATAAGCTCCATAAGCTCCCCAGGAGGAAGGAGGGACGGTGTCCAAGTTTCCAAGAGTTCTTCCAGAAAGAACCACAACCTAGTGAGTGGAATGAGCCATGCTGTTGTCAAAGGCACTTGGGGTCAGAGAACAGCACCTAAACACACTGTGCAAAAATAATGTCACAGTCTGGTTATGCAAATTGTTAGAGAGATTCCTCTTCCCCAATTAAGGTGCTAACGATACCAAATCCAAAATGGATTTTATTGAACAGTAAATGTGAGGTAGAGTGATGGAAAGAAAGAGAAAAGATGAGTGACAAGGGACAGAGACCTCCCCTGGAGCAGGGCAAGTGTGATATTGTCCCCTGTGTGTGGGGGTTTTACACCTGAGCCAGTTTGGGTAAGGGGGGTGGTGTTCACCCCCTGAGCAGGGATTACCCCACTGTTTCAGGTTGCCATGCAAGATGTAACCAAATGCATGTTTTCAATCCCCATCTTCATCAACTGCTATAAACAGGTGGGGCACTGTTCTTTATCTCTTGCATGACTCACCCCTGATAACACCCTCCAGGGGAGATATCTTCTGCTAATGGGCCATTGAGTGTCACTGCAGGACTGATAAAATTCCATCATCCCATTGTGGGATGCTCCGCCCAGTGGGAGGATCCGAGCATTCCTACAGGGATATAAGCTGAGGCTTTTAACACCAGGAGCAGCTTGCCTACTGGATTGCCAGAGGACAAGAGCTCCATAACCACCACTGGACCTTCAGAGGAAGACCAGACCCTTCTGTAAGATCACTGCTCTGACAGAATTACGTTGATCACCCCAACAGGACTGCAGCCACCATTTATTGGGACTGCTGCCACCACCCTGATCAACAGGGTGTCAGGTTATATCCTGACTCTGTGAGTTTAAGGCAATGTTTCTGTGTCATTGCCTTGATCATAATTTTGTTCTTTAATTGCAATTCTGGTTTAGACATTCCCCAGGTTTGCCTTCAAACCAGTACAAATCTCAGTGTACTCATCCTTTGTTATTCTCCCAAAACAGGATTTCCCATTCCCAAACCTTTGCCAGATGGAGGAGGAGGCTGCGAGGAAGAGGAAGGATCCCCGGGACACCCAGGCAGGTGAGGAGGAAGTCAGTGCCCCTTTCCCCCTCTCTCCTGCTCCGTCTCCCAGCCCAGCACGGCCCCCAGCTGCAGGACAACCCTGCTGCCAACCCCGTCCTGCTGGGGATGCACTGGGGGGATCTCCTTCCCCTTCCCTCTGGCACGGAGCCAAATCCCATCCTCTCCTTGTCTTTCATCCCCCAGACAAGAAGCTGAGCATTGGGACCAGAGAGGACAAATCCCCACGGCAGAACCTTGTAGAAGAGGCCGTTATGAGTGACTCCAGGGCACAGGAATCCAGCAGGGAGGAAACTCCCCAGAGATCCCACAGGAATAGGGGGTCCAAACCCAGCCCAGTGTGCTCTGAGGAGGAAAGACCCTCCCTGAGCCAGGAAGGTGGACAGAGCTTCAGCCAGAGCTCAGAGCTGGTGGTCCATGAGCAGCTTCATGATGGAGAGAAGCGCTACAAGTGCTTGGAGTGTGGGAAGAGCTTCAGGCAGAGCAGCACCCTGATCAGCCACCAGATGATCCATACCAGGGAATGGCCCTACGAGTGTGGGGAATGTGGGAAGGGCTTCAGCTACAGGTCAGAACTCATCAGGCACCAACGCATCCACACTGGGGAGAGGCCCTACGAGTGTCCCCAGTGTCAGAAGAGGTTTCAGACCAGCTCCAGTCTCCTTCGCCACCAGCAGATTCACACAGAGGAGAGGCCCTTCCTCTGCCCTGAGTGTGGGAAGGGCTTCAAGCGCAACTCCAACCCCATCAGGCACCGGCGCATCCACACCGGGGAGAGGCCCTACGAGTGTCCAGCCTGTGGGAAGAGGTTTCAGAGCAGCTCCAATCTCCTCCTGCATGAGGGAATTCACACAGATGAGAGGCCCTTCCGCTGCCCTGAGTGTGGGAAGGGCTTCAAGCGCAACTCCCACCTCATCACCCACCAACACATCCACACTGGGGAGAGGCCTTATGAGTGTCCCCAGTGTGGGAAGAGCTTCACCAGCAGCTCTAACATGACAAAACATCAATGGAGGCACCACTAAGGGAAGACCTGCGAGTACCCCATCTGCAAAAGGAGGTTCGTGCACTGCTCCAGCTTCATCCCCAATGGAGGTCTAACGTTGGGAAGAGTGCGGGTGATCCATGTTCCCTATGATCCATGCTGGGAAGACAACTGCCCCAATACCTTCCCCTGTCAATGACATGGTGTAGAACTGAAGAACATGAGGGTCTTTCCATGGCCCTGTCATTACATTCACTCTCACCTCAGGTTATTGCCAGGGGCAGGAAAGGGACTCTCTCTCTCCCTGAGAAGAAGGGTGTCCCTTCCAGGTGGGGGAAATATGTTGCTGCAAAGAGCCAGGCAGTTGTGTTTTAGTTTTCCCTGTAAACAGTTTTATTTATCCCTTCTGTGATCAATAGGCTTTCTGTTCCATTTGTTCTTTAGCTCATTGCTGTTCCCATTAAATTGTTCTTATCCCAGCCTGGGATCTTTGCCTTTTGTGCTTTCCATGGGAGGCGGGAGGGCAGTGAGGGCAGCGTGGTTTTAGCGGGAGCAGGAAATTGGGAAATCCCATTCCTGAACCCTGGCCCATGGAAACCGAGCATCCCAGTCGGTCCCCGCCCTGGTGGCCATGGCAACAGCCTTGGGAGCGGGTCCCTGGCTCTTCCCTCTGTTGCCCAGGGACAGGAGTGGAGGGAACGGCTGCAGCTGAGTCAGGGCAGGCTCAGGTTGGATGTCAGGAAAAGGTTTTTGCCCAGAGGCTGCTGGGGCCCTGCCCAGGCTCCCCAGGGAAGGGTCCCAGCTCCAGGGCTCTCTGAGCTGCAGCAGCGTTTGGACAGCACTGCCAGGCCCAGGCTGGCATTGTTGGGGTGTCCTGTGCAGGGCCAGCAGTTGGACTGGAGGATCCTGATGGGTCCCTCCCAGCTCAGCCAATTCTGTGGTTGTGGGATCCCATGAGCCTGGGGATGGGGCTGCCAGTGGTTGCCATGGCAACGGGCTGTGGCTGCAAGCCTGAGCTGGTGTCCATGGCAACCACCCCTGGCATGGGGTTTCCATGGAGCTGCCATGGAAACTGACCATAGCAACAGGGTCCTGGTGATGGTTGCCATGGAAACTGAGCATAGCAACAGGGGGCTGGTGGTGCTTGCCATGGAAACTGAGCATAGCAACAGGGGGCTGGTTGCCTGCTAAGGATCAGATTTGTCACAGGCCCTCAGAGGGGTTCCATGGGGACTTTCCAAGAGTCTCCAGGCTTTTCCAGAGATGGAATGCCACAGGCACAGACAGGGGCTCCATGGACACCTCCCAGGGCTTTCTGAGGATGGTAAAGAGCCCTGTGGTCAGAGGCAGTCACAGCCATTCCGTGGTGACATCCCAGGGGACCTTGTGCTGCAAAGGCACCGATCGGTCACAGGCAGTCACGGGGGCTCCACGGTGACATCCCAGGAGTCCCCAGGCTGCCAAAGAGCCAGGATGTCCTAGACTGTCACAAGGGTTTCTGTCATGGGCACAGTGGGAGCTTCAGGCAAAAGCTTTATTTCTTTATTGGAGAAACTCCTGCTGAGACCTGAGGTGCAGAAAGTACACCCAACAGCCACCATGGATCCTCAAACCCTTGCAGGGCCTCTAGACTGCTAAAATTTCTTCTAAGAGAGGAGACTGGGAAGAGCTGGATCCAATCCCAGCCCAAGAATTTGTCAAAGGTTTATGTGTAAAAGATTGCACAAGTGGAATTGAAGTTTAATCCAATTTGTCCCATAGGATTAATGATGGAATACCAGATATATTTATATAAATACAGCTGTGATTGATTCTGATCATGATCGGACAGAAAGATTTTAACCCGAGTTATTTACTCCACAGTTCAGGATCTTTATCAATTATTAGAATATAGTGCTCTAGGAAAAAATTTTGAAGTCAAAAGATTGGTCTATGACATCAGAGAGTTTGTTGTGGAAGTCACTGAGCAGCTACAGCATCATAGAGGGGATTCTGTGACATCACAGAGCAGGCTGTGGCACCATGGCATGGCTGGATGACATCATAGAGCTGGCTGTGAGGTTCAAAGTATGTGCTGTGACATTAAAGAGTGCCAGTATGACATCAAAGAAAAGGTCTCGTGGCATCACTGAGGGGTTTGTGACATCACAAAGCTGTCTGACATCATAGTGTGAGGCCATAGAGCAGACTCTGCCATCATTGAGGGTGACTCTGTGACATCAGAGAGTGGGTTGTGACATCACTGGGTGGCTGTGTAACATCATAGAGCAGGTTGTGACATCACAGAGATATCTGTGACATCACAAAGCAGATGTAGCACATCATAGGGTGACATCTCATAGTTAGCTGTGTGAGATCTCAGGGGCTTTGCGACAACCCAGAGTGGGCTGTGACATCACTGGTGGCTGTGTGACATTGCAAAAGAGCTGTGTGGCATCATAGGGGCTATGACATCCCAGGGGCTGTGTGACATCACAGGGGCTGTGTGAGGTCCCTGGGGAGGTCACTCTGCCCCGGCCCCCCTCACAGTTCCCCCCAGAGCAGTCCAACCCTGCTCATGCACAGCAGGGTCCCCTGTCCCCTTGGGTCCCCCCACCCCCGGCCCCGCAGCCTCCCCCAGAGGATGTTGCACCAGATCGACCCCAGAGCCTGACACGGGGATGGGGGCCGGGGCCCTGGGGGTGGCACAGGGGCACAGGGACCCCCGGCAGCGTCCCCGTGTCCCCCAGGGCCAGAGCCTGGGCCAGAGCTCCTTCACCCTGTTACAAACGAGAGGCTGAGAGAGCTGGAAAAATCCCCAGCAAGGGATCACAAAAACCAGATTTAATATTAAGGGACAACAGCACAAAGTTCCTTGGCAAGAGTCACTCTGCTCCTGACTGGACACTTCAGGCACACCAGGGAAACAAAGCAACAACAAAACCAAACAAAATACAGGCAATCAAACCAGAAATGAGCTGAGAACAGTCCCAGTGTGTGTGAGACTCAAGGACAGAGAGGGCAAGGATAAAATGAATAAAGAAATAAAAGCTTGACAGAGGTAAAACTTTACAGGACTTCACTACTACCTTAACCTTAACTGATACATTCAACTTCACAATTTAGGAAAAGAACAGAGCTTAACAGTATTCAACCTCACTTACAACCAATGACTTAAGGATTTAATAGTGAAATAACATTAAACAATATTCAACTTAGCTTATAACATAGTAAACTTTGCAAAAAAAACCCCTCTTAATACTATTTAACTGAACTTATTTGTCATGATGTAACCTCACTTACAGGCCTGACTGACTCAGCTATCCAAGGCTCTCAAACCCTTCAGAGAGCAGCATTTCTGCCACATTTCCCCAGCACAGGCACTCGTGTGTGCACACAGATCCCAAGAGTCAGCGCAAGGCACTTGTGAGAAATTCCCCTGAGGGCAGGAAATGCTCCCTGTGGATCCTTTGGCATCTCCCCAGCAAAGGGCAAAGGGCTGAGCCTGGAGGAGTGGGGGGATTGGCCCAGGCTCTGTCGTTGTTCAGGATCCCCGAGTGCAGCAAACGGGAGAGTTCCCGGCTGGGAGAGGCCCCACTCAGAGGGAGTCGCTGGCCCAGGAGAGCTCCAAGGGCTCCTTTTGGAGCGCTGTTTGCAGGGCCCCAAGAGAGGGGCTTCAGTCCCAGCAATGGTTCATCCTGGCCGCACTTGGCACCAACAGCTTTCTTTGGCAGTGTGAGAACAGGGACGTTGTGCCACTGGAACAAAAACAGTTCCCAGGGCTGCTGCTAAAGGAACCAGGAGCTGGTTGGGCAGCAGCAGTGCCTGGAGCAGACAGTGTTTGTGATGAGCTGCAGAGGAGCTGAGCCCAGGGGCTGTTGGCCAAGGCCGAGGCCCAAGGAGCATTTCTCAGCTGGCAGGGTGGCCTGAGAAGGGGAGGGGAGAATGCAGCATCACAGGGCCCATGGAACCAAGGGACCATTGTGACACGGTGGGGCCCTGTGAGACCAAGGGACCATTGTGACACGGTGGGATCCTGTGAGACCAAGGGACAATTGTGACTGTGTGGGGCCTCTTGGAATCACGGAGATCACTGTGACTTTGCTGGGCCGCATTGAGCCAAGGGGACTTTACTGAGGCTGTGGGACTCCATGGAATGTAGGGATCATTGTGACACTGAGAGGCCCCATCAAACCAAGGGTCCATTGTGACACCGTGAGGCCTCATGGAATGATGGAGACCATTATGACACTTTGGGGTGTCATGGAACCAAAGGACCTTTGTGACACTGTGAGACCCCATGGAGCCAAAGGTCCATTGTGACATTGCAAGGCCTCATGGAACCATGGAGAGACCAATAAGGCATTTCACAACCTCATGGTTCCAAGGGTTCATTGTGACACTGCAGGGCTGCATGGAATCAAAGATCCAGGGTGACACAGCAGGGACTCCTGTCATCAACGGTCCATTGTGACACAGTGGAGCCAAAGGAGACTTTTGTTACACTGCCAACCCCCAGGGTCTAAAAGTCCATTGTGACATTGCAGGGCACATGGAATATAGGAGTCATGTGACACTGTGGGGACTGGGGAAGCATGGAGACCATTGTGACACGCAAGGCTCATGGAACCTTTGGGACCATTGTGACACTGCAGGGCTTTCTGGAACATGGGGGCCACTGTGACACTGTGGGACACCATAGAAACAAGTCACCTTTATGGCACTGTGGGGCATCATGGATCCAAGGCACCATTGTGACACTGTGAGGCCCCACAATACCAAGAGAACACAGAGCAGGTCTGCCTGATTTGGCCTCCCAGGGGCCACCTGACTGATCCAGCTGACCTTGGCATTTTGAGGGCCTCTTCTGCTATTGAAACATTGGGGCTCCGTACTTTCCCTTCTATGGAAAAGAACTCTCCTTCTCCTCCAGGCACCCATGGCCAGAATTGGGATTTCACCTCCAAACTTCCTTATATCCAGGAATTGTTCCAAAAGGAATATTGCCAGGACAAGTCTGGCTGGCAATGGTTTCACAAGGATCACCTCTTTTCTATTCACAAAACCCCAGTGAAGGCTCCATGCTTTCCTTTCAATGGGAAAGAACTGTCCTGCTTCTCCAGGTGCCCATGGCTGAGATTGGGGTTCCAACACCAAAATTCCCTATATCCAAATACTGATCCCAGACAAAATCTGCCATTAATGGCAAATCTGACTGGCCCTGGCCTAGTGAGACTCTCACCAGCCTTCCAAACACTGGGACTCTGTGCTTTCCTTCCTATGGAAAAGAACTGTTCTTCTAGTCCAGGTGCACATGGCCAGAATTGGGGTTCCACCTCCAACATTTCCCTACTGTGAGAGACTGGAGGAGATCGTTGGCTCAAAATATTTCATGTGTAGGGGAGGAAGGGGCAGGTCCAGCCCTCCCCTGTCCTGGAACCCCAGCCCTGCCCTGCCCTGTGACCCCAATCCCCCCAGAGCCTCTATCCCAGCCCAGCAGTGTCTGCCAGTCCCTGGCACAGCACAGGCAATGCTCCACAGCCACCTCTGCAGCCCCAGCCCAGCTCCTGAGGGACCAAATGAGCCCAAGTCCCACCTGGGGGAAGGGCCCAGGGAGACCAAGGGGTATTTGAGGCTGACCACAAGGCAAGCACACATCTTGACCCTACCTCCTCCTGGAATTTCCTTCTGAACAGTGCTGGAATCCAGGAGCTGGTAGCTGTGTGTGTGCTGCTCTGTATCTTTTTTCATTTGTTTCTCTCTTTCTGTGTCTTCTTCTCCTTCAAATTACCTCTTCCTGCAAATTTTGATTAACTTAAAATTGGAAAGGCTTAGAGACTGTGAAGTTTAATGGGCCAAGGTAATGCTTTGGGAGGTGTGTTTTGTTCATTGAATGTCAATTGAACTTTTGCCAAAGTTTCTCTCAATTTCTAAAGTTGCCAGTAAAGGCTGTTTTTTTGTTTTAAGCTCCTGAAAATCTCCTGTTGGTATTTCTCCAGTGCATGCAACTCAGAGTACACAAACAGCTGTAAATCCTTTTAAATGTCTCCTTGAGAGAGTTTTTTGGGGCATGGCAATCAGGGCTTGTCTGTCCTGCTTGGCTCAGCTCAGGTAGGGCTTTCCCAGCCACATTCCTCACTCCATTTCCCAGCTGGAGCCGCTGGTGCCTCTGAGCTGTGCTGCCCCAGCCCCAGGGACGCTCTCCTTGTCTGCCCATTCCCCCACGGCCTCTGGGCAGGGATGGCCTCAGTGGGGGCTGCTGACATCCTCAGCACCTTGGAGGCTGCTGCTGGATTTGACTGCTCCAGAGGCTTGTTCAGCCTTCAGCTCTTCAGTGCAGGAATTCAATGTCCCAGGGCTCATTAGCATTGAGAACACCTTGAGAAGCCAAGCCTCCGGGGATAATTTGATTTAATTGTTCAAATCTTTTGTGGTTAGGTAGATCTCAGTAGTGTATTCAAAGTGAATACATGATATTTAAAAAGACAGTGAGAAGAGATTTTTTTAGATCCCTTTTAGTTTTACTTTCCCGTTAATTTATTGATATGTGCAATCTCCAATTCTCACTGAATCCATGTATCTCCTCATGCAGTCTGAATAGATATGAAAATCAAGACCCTTCATGGCTGACAATCAATCAGACTCCGTCCCTACCCCCACCCCACCATTTCCCCCATCCAAACCCTGGCACTCAGAGCAGCCTTGTGCAAATCTGAGCTCCCTCCAGCCCAGGCTGCACCTGCAGCTTTCAGCTCCTTGGCTCCAACTCCCACCTGCTTTCCTTGGAGAAGGAGCTGCCTGAGACACAGAGGGATATTCATTTATTGTCAGCCAACAAAGCCAAGGGAAGGCACAGCTCCATCAAATGCAAAAGTCATTCCTCTCCATGGCTCTGCCCTGCCCCTGATCCCCACAGCCTATCCTGTTTCCTTCATCCCTGCATTGCCAGGGACTTTCTAGGACAGGGGAGCTCTGCTCTGGGTATGGAGAGAGGTGCTATGAGTTGTGGTGGGAACCACAACTCATCAGGTTTGTGTCCTTTGGGGGTCAGGAACTGGTGAGACTCAGAGGCACAGAAAGTTTCTCTTCATGGCCAACAGACCATAGTTGAACAGGACACAATTTAATAACAGTCACGCCCTTCCCTGAGCTATGTGCGATGTCCCAGCAGTGTCTGGTGAGTCCATCATTCACAAGTGATTTCCATACTAAAATTTATTTCACACAAACGTGGTTCTGTGATAGATATAAACACAATTAAGTTCTTGTATCAGGATTCTCATTCTGGAGTGAGGACAGAACAGCTTGAACAATTCCTGATTTGCAAAGCTGTCAGTGGTGGATGAAGAAGGGAGGTCAGGCTGCTCTCGGTGGTGAGGAAATGCTGAAACCAACCTGACTCATTTCATCTCCTCATGTCCTGGCTGATTTCCCCTTATTCCCCTTCCATCCATTGGTTTTTGTCCCCCCGCAGCTCCCTGTGAAGAGCCCAGCTCTGTGTTCTCCATTCCCTCCTTGCTGGCACTGCCAGGCTGGGATGAGGAGCCCCTCAGCCTTCCCTGCTCTGGGCTGGACCAGCCCAGCTCCCTCAACCTCTGCTCCCAGTTCTGGACAAAATTGGTACTTCTCCAAAATTCTGTACATGCAAGGGTTTCTCCCAGACAAAAGCTGCAAGGACAGACAGGCGTGGCGCAATTTGGCCTCTGGTGGTCACCTCTAATCTGCCCTGGAAACACTGGGGCTCTTTCCTTTCCTTCCTGAGGGAAAGAACTGACCTTCTGTGGTGGTTTCACCAGAAAGAAGTGGGAATTCTGGGATGCTGTGGTCAAACCAATGGATGTTCGGAGTTTGATATTGGCACCTGGTGTAGCCAGTGGGGTTTGGACACACCTCCGAGAATACACAGGGGTTAAAAGCAGAGCTTCGGCCCTGGGAAGCTCTCTTGGGACGTTGCGGCGAAGAGGTCAGATCTCCCTCCCCTGTCCAGCCGCTGCTGCTGGGCGGGGGAGGGGCAGCCATGCGGTAGGCCTGGGCGTGGACAGAGATGGGGGGTGAGGAGGCTCTCGAGGATGGAAGGGTGGAAGAGCCCCAAGAGACATCGGGCAGCCATTCCCCCCCCAGGAGGGAGAGAGAGGAGAGCCGGCGTCTGAATGTGATAGCAGCCGCCCAGGAGGAGAAGGGGGGGGAGAGTGCAGCCCGGCCGGCTGGAGCAGCAGCAGTGTGGGAGTACTGGCGTTCTGGGACAGACAGAGACTGAAATTTTTAACCCTTTCTTACATGACTGGGGCCTTGCAAAAATGCTGATCCTCCTCAGAGTTGAATAAGAAGGGAGATAGGAGATGAGATGAGATGAGACAAGGACCTGGCCTGAAGGATGTGGAGAAGTTTAACTGAGTGGGGAGAGATGATTGGAGTGGCCTTTTGGCTGGACTTTTCTTGTGTAGCCATGGACTCAGTTTGTTCCTGTGACACAGAGACTGCACTTGGGGGGAAGCAGTGCCTCAGAACCAGGACGGTTCATCGTGGGGACCCCTCGGCCCCAGGGGGTTGGAAAAATATGGGGGGGACACATAGCAGAGACTGTGCCTTTTTGGAGTGAGACAAGGCATCCTTAAAAGACAACCCTAAAAGCAGCTCTGGTCCATGCCCAGTGGTGAGAGCACTGGGCATGGAAGGAAAATGTCACAAGCGGCAAAAGGATTTTTCCTGGCGGTGCTGAGTGACATGGAAGCACACGAGGTTTCAGTGTCTTTCCAGGCGAAGCCTATGGAACAAGAAGGACTCCTCTCCTCTTCATGGACTGAAGTTTGAGTATACTAAAGGGTGGTGCCAGTCTGGGCAGTTGGTGATTTGGGAGAATGTATCGGATTGGGAAATTCTGGTGGTGGTGGGGAGGAAGGTGGTTTTTTTGTAAGGTTTTCAATTTTTTTTTCTTATATGTTTTTCCTATTTTCCTGTAGATTAGGTAATAAAGTTTTCTTTATGTTTAGGATGGAGCCTGTTTTGCTTATTCCTGGTCACATCTTACAGCAGACACCAGGGTGAGGGCATTTTCATGGGGGCACTGGCTCTGTGCCAGGCTCAAACCATGACACCTTCTCTTCTAGGTGCTCCTGGACTGAAACTGGGATTTTTCCCCCAAAATCCCGTATATCTGAGATACAGAATATTTATATCTGAGATACAAGATATTTATTCTTTTGCTCCCAAATGAAAGCTGCCAGGACAGACAGATCTGGCTGGCCTTGGCCTCTAGTGGCTGCTGTTTATCAGCTCCTGGAAGACTGGGACTCCATATTTTCCTTCCTGTGGAACCATGATGACACTTCAGGGCCTCATGGATCCAAGGGACCATTGTGACACTGTGTGGCCTCATGGAACCAAGGACATCATTGTGGTACTGTTGGGCTGCATGGTCCCAAGGGGCCAGTGTGAAGCAGCAGGGCTTTGTGGAACCAAGAGGCCATTGCTGCATTTCAGGGCCTTGTGGAGCCAAAGGGCCGTTGTGATCCTGCAGGGCACCGTGGATCCATGGAGAGCATTGTGGCATTGCAAGGCCCCATGGAACCATGGAGACCATTGTGACACTGTGGGGCCCCACGGAACCGAAGGGCCACTGTGACCCTGCAGGGCCTCTTGGAAGCACGGGGACACTGTGACACTGCAGAAGCAAGGAGAAAATTGTGACACTGCAGAGTACCATGTAACCAAGGGAACATGGAACAGATCTGGCTAGCTTGGCCACCCAGGGCCCACTTGACAGGCCTAACTGATCTTGGAATGTTGAGGGCTGCCTCTCATCAGCCCCTGGAGAACTTGAGCCCAATGCTTTCCTTCCTATGGAAAAGAACCTTTTGTCCTTCCAGGTGCCCACAGCCAAAATTGATACTCCCCTCAAAAATTCCCTGTATGCAAGGGTTCTCCCAGACAAAAGCTGCTAGGACAGAGAGCTCTGGCTGGCCTTGGCCTCTGATGGTCACCTCTCATCTCAAGGAAGCCCTGAGGAAAGTATTTGAACAGGTTTGACTGCTGGAACATCAATGAGTCTCATGCTCTTAAAAACTCAAATGCTCTTCTGATTATAAGTCTTTTCTTTCTTATTGTGTATTATGTGTGAAGCATTATTTTCAGCTAAAAATATTATTCTTATCACTTTACCTGAGTTATCTGAAACAAAACAGCTAATCTACATATGACTCCAGGTCATCTGTATAAGCAAACACAAGAAACAATCCAGCAGGGATTATTTGTCCCTGCTCCCATCTATCACATCTCTGGAGCTGGAGGTCCAGCTCCAGCACTTGGCGGGGCTCAGGGGCTCACAAGCTCAGCTCCCACACAGAGAACTTGTGGACTCTAGGCTGCTCTTCTTGGCCCCTGCACGCTCAGCCAGGCTGAGATGGACACTGATGGTTTCTGGGCCAGGCTCTCTGAGCGTAGCCCAGCTCCCTGCAAGCTCTGCCAGCTGTCCTCAGCTCTGGGCAGCACCAAGGGCCTCTCCCCAGCCCAGCCCAGCCGGCTCTGGCCCCACAGCTCTGCTCAGGCCAGGCTGCTCTGGGCACTGCCCCACGGCCTCAGCCCCTGGCAAGGGCACAGCAGCAGCTGCAGCTGCCACAGGACTCAGCCCCAGCCATGGGGGAAGGTGCTTGGCCAAGGCCAAAGGAGGCTCCCTGGCTGCCCTGCTTCCCTCTGCCTGAGGTGCTGAGAGCTCTGCAGCCCCTGCTGCCATCCCATCTGCCCAGGGCAGCACAAGAGCCCCGGCCATGGGGCCCTCAAGAGCTGCTTCTGCTCCAGGCCCAGGGCCCATGCCAAAGCTGGGGCAGCCACAAAGCTGTGCCCATTTCTGTTCATTGCTGCTCTGATGGGGATGGATCTGCTGGCACTTGGAGGTTGCTGATGAATTTTACTACTCCAGAGGCCTCTTCTTTCTTGAGCTCCTCAGTTCTGGAATTCAGTGAGCAAAGCTCATAAATATTTGTTCAAATACCCAAACAGGAAAAACCACTGGGAATAATCTATGTTTTCAATTCTTCTGTGGTTAATTAGACAGATTTCAGAAGAGTATACAAAGTGAATCTTCTATATTGAAAACAATGCAAGTTTGGTTTTCTTTTCCTGCTTATAGATTGATATCACACATGTCCAATTGATATTGACCCCCAGACTCTTCTAAAGCAGTCTGAATACACATGAAAATCAAGACCCTTCATGGCTGACAATCAATAACACTGTGTCCCCACTCCCTCCCCACAATTTCCCTCATAAAACCCCTGGCACTCCTATGGATCAGGAATGGTGTGGCCAGCAGGAGCAGGGCAGGGATTCTTCCCCTGTGCTCAGCATTGCTTGGGAAGGACCTTGAGTGCTGTGTCCCGTTCTGTGCCCCCCAATTTAGGGAGGACATGGAGGGGCTGGAGCATGTCCAGAGAAGGGCAACAAGGCTGGGGAGGGGTTGGGAGCACAAGTCCTGTGAGAAGCGGCTGAGGGAGCTGGGGTTGTTTATCCTGGAGGAGAGGAGGCCCAGGGGAGACCTCATCCCTCTCTACAGCTCCCTGACAGGAGGGTGCAGCCAGGTGGGGCACGGGCTCTTTTCCCAGGGAACAGTGACAGGACAAGAGAACACAGCCTTCAGCTGCACCAGGAAACATTTAGGCTGGACATTAGGAAATATTCTCCATACAACTGGGCATTGGAATGGGCTGCTCAGGGAGGTGGGTGAGTCACCATCCCTGGAAGTGTTTAAGGAAAGAGTGGATGTGACACTCAATGCCATGGCCTGGGTGACAAGGTGGTGTTGGGTCCCAGGTTGGTTTTGATGCTCTCCAAGGTCTTTTGTAGCCTGGTTCATTCTCGGATGATTGTGATAGTGCAGGGCCCTGGGGAAGCAAGGGGTCATTGTGACACTGTGGGGCCTGGTGGCACTAGGAGGACCATGGTGACACTGTGTACGACATGACAGCACAGAGCCAAGAGGCCATTGTGACACTGTGGGTCTGAATGGAAGCAAGGAGTAAGTCCATTGTTGCAGTCTGGGTCCTGGTGGAACCACAGAGGCCAGTGTGACACTGCAGGGCCTTGTGGAACCAAGGGGCCATTGTGACACTGCGGAACCAAGGAGACCTTGGAAGAGTCTAGGGACAATGGAATCAAGAAGGCATTGCTGCATTGCAAGGACTCTGGGAAATGAGGGAACAATTGTGACACTGTGGTGCCCCATAGAACCAAGGGTCTCTGGTGACACTGAAGGGTCTTTTGTCACCAGGGCTCCATTGTGACACTGCCACACCAAGGAATCCATTGCAGCACTCTAAGGCCTCCTGGAACCACAGAGGCCACTGTGACCCTGCAGGGCCTTGTGGGACCATGCAGAGCATTGTGACAGAGCAGGACCTGGTGTCATGATGGAACCATTGTGACACTGCAGGGCCCCATGGAACCAAGGGGATAGTGCTGCTCCTCAGGGACTCCTGGAATGAAGGAAACATGTTTGACACCGTGGAGGCCCTTGGAACTAAGAGGCCATTGTGACGCTGTGGAACCAAACCAAGGAGAGCATTGCTGCACTGCCAGACCTCATGGAACTAAGGACCCATTGAGACACGGCAGGGCCTTGGGGGATCAAGGATGCATTGTGACACTGCAGGGCCCAAGGATCCAAGGACTTTGTGACATCAAGGGGTCCCATGGAACCAAAGAGACATTAAGGCACTGTGAGGCCTCATGGAACCCTGGTGACATCGAGTTGGCTGGGAGTGTTGATCTCCTGGATGGTAGGAGGGCTCTGCACAGGGCCCTGGACAGGCTGGATCCAGGGCCCAGATCCAACAAGGTGAGGTTTAACAAGTGCAAGTGCCAGGTCCTGCACTTTGGCCACAACAACCCCTGCAGCACTACAAGCTGGGGACAGAGGGGCTGGAGAGCAGCCAGGCATAAAGGGACCTGCAGGGACTGATGGACAGCAGGCTGGACAGGAGACAGCAGTGTGCCCAGGTGGGCAAGAAGGCCAATGGCTCCTGGCCTGGCTCAGGAATGGTGTGGCCAGCAGGAGCAGGGCAGGGATTCTTTCCCAGCACTGCTTGGGCAGCATCTCGAGTGCTGTTTGCAGTTCTGGGGCCCCCAATTTAGGAAGGACAGTGAGGGGCTGGAGCATGTCCAGAGAAAGGCAAAAAGGCTGGGGGGGGTTTGGAACAGAAGAGCTGTGAGGAGCAGCTGAGGGAGCTGGGGTTGTTTATCCTGGAGGACATGATGCCTAGGGGAGACAAGGCGGTGTCAGGGCACAGGTTGGACTTGATGATCTCCATGGCCTGTTCCACCCTTGCTGATTCTGGGATTCTCTGGAACCACCCTTGGAGCAGTTGCAGGATGAGCCCTGGGCCTCCTCTTCAGGAGCTCCAGCAGCCCAGGTCCCTCAGCTTCTCCTGCCAGCCCCAAAGCCCATCCTGTCAGTCCTGCTGAGCCTCTGCAGCTCCTCCTCACTGCCCAGAACAGGGAGCCCCAGAGCAGACAGAGCAGCCCAGATGTGCCCCCCTGGCCTGAGGTGTCTCTGGCAAGGGAGCAGCCCCAGGCACTGCAGGAGCCTGCAGACAATTCCTGCAGCACTTGTGGGATGATCCTACTCCCCAGGGGATGTTCCCATGGTGCCAAGCCAGGAACTGCAATGGGGAGTGGGGCCAGAGAGGAAAGGGCAAACAGGGATGGGCTGTTTGCAGGGAGGAAACAGGGGTGGGCAATGGGAAGACATTTGTAGCATGGGGAGTAAAGAAATCAAAAGTGAAGCCAAGGAATTGCTCAGGGCAGTTTGGGGGTGGGTGCCAGGCAGCCCTGGCTCTGAGCAACAGCATCTGCAGTGGGACAGGAAACTCCCAGCGGAAGGGAATAAACTTGCTGCCTGACTGCAGAGGCCAGGACAAACCTGAGTGGTTTCCCTGGTGTCCCCCAGCCCTTGCTGGCCCCAGCAGTTCATGGCATTTGTGCTCCCTCAGGTTCATGTCCCCACACCAACAGTATGGGGGTGCTCCCCCTGCTGTGTGCAATGCAAACAGGGGCTGCTGAGGCAGTGCTGCCGTGTCTGTGCCTGCAAGGATGGGGCACCTGTGTGAGCTGGGGGAGAGGCCAGGGCTGCAGAGGGGGGATGTTGTTGGCAGCTCCATGAGGATGCTCTGGGACGCTGCCCTGGGCTGTCCAGCGCACTGGGGATGGATCAGCCCCTGCTCTGCTGCTCCTTCCTGTCTGCCCCATGGCCCTTGCACAGCCCCAGCCATGCTGTTTGCCCCCAGCCTGCCCACGGCCAGCCTGGGGCTGCTCACGGGGCTTTTCTGTGCTGAGCATTGGCCTGGGTGTGTTCTTGAGAGAGCCTGGGCAAGGAGCCTGGAGCCCCCAGGGCCTGGCCTGAGGCGTCAGCGCTGCCCCAGCAGTGCCCGTGGCCTGTCCCTGCTGCAGCCCCGGCACTGCCACCCCCAGGGCTGTGCCCGGCCCCAAGAGCACTCAGGCCCTGCAGCAACACCAGGACCACCAGGGCAGCGGGGCAGGGCCATGGCAGCAGCACTGGCAACACCAAGTGCAGCTGCTGCTTGGCAGAGCTGCTGTGCCAGCACTGATCTGCCGCCAGCTCTGCACACAGACATTGCTGCTGCAGCGCAAGAGAAGGCAACAAAAGGGCATCTCTGCAGAAAACTTTGCTAGGAGATGCTTTCATTCCTTTAAAGCCTAGCACTTCATTGACACTGTCTGTAGCCACAGGGAAGGTGGAGAGAAAAAAAAGAGAAATGGCAGAAACAATGACATTTATTTGTAGATAATATGAAAAAAAGTAAAACAAAGAAAAAGGACTTCCAAAATGTAACCAACAAGAATTATGAAAAATTAATTCTATTACATGCAATTTGCAGAAATTGGCCAGCAGTTTAATGTTTCCGAAACCATCCAGTCATCATTCTCCTCACTGCAGCCTTGAGCTCCTGGTTCCTCAGGCTGTAGATGAGGGGGTTCAGGGTTGGAGGCACCACCGAGTACAGAACTGAAAGGGTCAGATCCAGGGATTGGGAGGAGATGGAGAGAGGTTTCAGGTATGTAGAAAATGAGGTGCTTATAAACAGAGAGACCACGGCCAGGTGAGGGAGGCAGGTGGAAAAAGCTTTGTGTCGTCCCTGCTCAGAGGGGATCCTCATCATGACCCTGAAGATCTGCACATACGAGAAAACAATGAACACAAAGCAACCAAATAACAGAAAAGCACTACCCATAAGAGGAAAGTGTTCCCTAACGTAGGAATTTGAGCAGGAGATCTTTAGGATCTGAGGGATTTCGCAGAAGAACTGGCCCAGGGCATTGCCATGGCACAAGGGCAGGGAAAATGTATTGGCTGTGTGGAGCAATGAGTAGAGAAAGGCACTGGCCCAGGCAGCTGCTGCCATGTGGGCACAAGCTCTGCTGCCCAGGAGGGTCCCGTAGTGCAGGGGCTTGCAGATGGACACGTAGCGGTCGTAACACATGATGGTCAGGAGGAAATACTCTGCTGAGATGAAGAAGAGAAAGAAAAAGAGCTGAGCAGCACATCCTGTGTAGGAGATGGTGCTGGTGTCCCAGAGGGAATTGTGCATGGCTTTGGGGACAGTGGTGCAGATGGAGCCCAGGTCAGCGAGGGCCAGGTTGAGCAGGAAGAAGAACATGGGCGTGTGCAGGTGGTGGCCGCAGGCTACGGTGCTGATGATGAGGCCGTTGCCCAGGAGGGCAGCCAGGGAGATGCCCAGCAAGAGGCAGAAGTGCAGGAGCTGCAGCTGCCGTGTGTCTGCCAATGCCAGCAGGAGGAAGTGGCTGATGGAGCTGCTGTTGGACATTTGCTGCCTCTGGACATGGGGCCCTGTTCATTGAGAACAGGACAGTGAAGAGTTAGACTTGTAAGCAAAAACATTTCCCATACACCCTCCTCTGTAATACACAGACATGGTCTTCAAATTTTTGAGTTCTGAGGTTTTCTTTATAAACTTCCCCTGTATCTCAACTGTTTCTGTTGGATATCAGAAACCCACAGAATTTTTGCTGCACTCTGGTAGAACAGAGTGAGTTCCCTGAGGCAAGATGATGAGTGGTGACTGAGGGGAGATGGTCTGTCACTTCATTCAGCTTGGAGTTTTTCTGGGCTTTCTGTTTTCTCAAATGGAGAATGTTCACACTCCCATGTTTTTCTTAGAAAGCCCCAGGTACTGAGAGGAGATGGATCCACATCAGCCCAGTTCCATATTTGTAGCCAAGTACTCACATTGCTTACTTCACCAACCCATCAGCGTTTTCAGTCTCAGAACACCTCTGCCTTTCCCCAACAATCTTATAACTCAGAGATGGTCTAGGACAGGTTTGCACCCTGGATAGAAGCTCCCAGCCTGGACTGAAATCTCAGGGAGATTTCCAAGTGTCCTTATGATGGCATTGGATTGAGGGAGATGCAGCTCCTTCCCTGGCTGCACTGACAGCATTGCCCAGAACTGGGCACTGGGGACAGTGTCACCCTGAGCCAGCTATGCCCCCTGCCAGAGCCCCCAGTGCCGGGCAGCTGCTCCCAGCCCTGTGCTCTGCAGAGGGAACTGGGCCCGGGGCTGCAGAGCTGCCCCACGGCTCTGCTGCAGCTCTGCCTGCACAGGAGGGGCTGCACGCCTTGGAGCCCCGGCCCTGAGGGCAGAGGCTGGGCTGGGGCACAGGAGGGAGGGGGCTTGTTCAGAGGGAGGGGCTGCACTGGAGGGGATCCTGTGAAGATCTCTAAAGTCTCCCTGCCACAACATTTCTGTGTTTTATTTTCTCTTATTGCTTGATTTCTCTCTGCTTCCTGGAGAATTTCCTCAGGGAAGGAAACAGGTGTTTCCCTGTTCCTGATCTCTCCCTGCCAGTACTCAAAGACCCCAAATCTCTGTGCACTTTCCTTGGCCCTACAGAACTCTGCCTGTTTGCAGGGCACTGGCTGGGGGTAGGTTCTGTTTTCAGCTTCGAGAAAGGACAGCTCAGACTGAGCCTGATGGTTAAGAGCAAAGGTGATGCTGGTGCTGTCTATGGGCAGAGTGGCTGAAACCATATTAGGGATCTCCTGTGAACCTATTGATCACTAAAAGGAACAGTTTGGATGTCTCAGGCATTGACAAGATATTAACTAATAATTCATAGTACCTGTAATATTTAACCCTCCCTTCCTGACATTCTCCAATAATAGGAAACTGAATAAAAAATATTAGGAAATATCCTATTTGCTATCAAAATCCTTTACTGGTAAATATTCTCTGACTGATCAGAAACCCTCAGCATGTCAGAGCTTCATGAGCATTTTACCTCCCCTGCACCAGAAATGATCAGGGTTGTACTTACAGAGTCTGTAGGCATTGGGATGTTCCAGCTTTAGGAGATGGCTCCAGGAGTTGAAGCTGCGTTGTCCTGCAGCCAGAGGTTCCTGTGCCAAGGGCTGGCAGTGATTCTGCCCCAGGCACTTCTCAGCACCTTCCCAGCCCTGACTGATTGAAGCTCTCTGTGCCTCTGTGCTGTGTCCAGGGTGGCTGCAGGCAGTGCCCCAGCCCTGCTGGGCTGGCAGAAGAGGTGCTCATCAAGAGAAATGTGCTTTTGAAGCTCTTCTTAGTTACCAGGAGCTGCCTCTGTGCCAGGAGCCCAGCCCAGCTCAGCAGCACAGACACAGCAGAAGGACTTTAATGAGCCTCTGGGGCTTTGTGCTCAGGCCCTGAACATCAGTCCCTGAGAGGGAGCTGAAGAAACCTCTCCAGAACTCCAAGTCAGAATCCAACTCCAAAGTTTCTTGGACTTTTAATGGGTCCCACTGAGGGACACCACTGAGAAAGTGTCCCCAGGCCTCAGGCAGAGCAGAGAACTGGAGGCAGAGATGACAGGTGGGGACAAAGAGAAGCCAAGTCTTGGTGCCCTGGGGCACAGCAGGGTCTGTGCCACCAAGGGCTGTGAGGAGACACCTTGTCCTGAGGCACTGGGGCCTCCTGGCACAGCCCCAGCCAGGCTGGGCACTGTCAGCCCCTTGTCCTGCCCTCAGCATCCCCCCTAGCCCACACCCAGTGGCCTCAAGTATCTGCTGGAAGGAGTCCCTGGGGAGCCTTTGCAGGAATTGCTCTGGGGTCTCCTTAATGCTCCCATGGACTGCAGGTTTTTCAAAGGTTTTTGGGCTTGGCTTTTGCCTTGGAGTCTCTAATCATGGTCTCAAATTATCTGCTGCATATAATCCCTGCAGAAGCTTTGTCAGTAACAACACTCAGTGGGGCAGGGCGGCGGGCTCGGGAGGGGTGGAGGTGGGGGGATCTCGGGAGGCTTCCGCTTCAAGGCTGGGCTGGGGGGCCGTGGGGGAGGCACGGAGGGCTGGTGCTCTGCTTTCTTGGGCAACTCCTGCTGCCGAGGCCTCGGGTGAGAGCTGTCAAAGGCGACGGTCTCTGGGCTCTCTGGGGGAGAGGGAGAGGCACGCCTTCTCGGCCGAGATGCTGGAGCGGCGGCAGCGCGACTGTGGAGAGAGGAGGTGGCTGAGGGCCCAGGTGCCAGTGGCACACAGGGAGCCTCCTGCACAGCAGGGCCCAGAGCTGGCAAGGCTCCCCAGCACGGCTGGAGCTGCTGGCACAGCTTGGCCCAGCTGCACAGCTGCCCCTCAAGGCCCCGGCGAGCAGGACACAGCTCTGGGCAGGCTCCGTGGCCAGGAGTGGGCCCCAGAGCACCTCTGCCTTTCAAGGGCAATCTCGTCCCTGCTCTTTCTCCTCCCCACCGTGCTTTGCCTCTGTCCTGTGTCCCCGGGGCTGCTCTGGGCCAGGCAGCCTCAGTGGGAGCCAGCACTGGCTGCAGCCCCAGCGGGCACCCCAGGACAAGGCCCAGCAATTAGGAGGCCAATGAAAGCTCTGAGCAGCAGCAGGACCCTCAGCACAGTTAGTTGGACAACCATGGACTGGCCACAACTCCACAGCAGCATTTCTGTTCCCTGAATGTTCTTGACTATGTGCGGCCTATAAAGAAGCTGGAGGGTAGAGATGGGCCAACATTTACCGTTTCTTTCCCTTCCACAACCGGAACCCCGCATAGCACAGTACCATGGAAATTGGCACAGTGAACAGTGTCACTACCGTGCCTATCATGCAGGACCTGCGCACGTCCTGGGGGCAGATAATTCTCGGTGTTTTCCGTGGATTCTGGGCGTTTGTGTCTGACATGCCAAGCACTTCTGTGGGAGCAATGAGGAGCGTCAGCCCGTGCTGTGCTGCACTACTGAGCTGGCAGCACGGTGGATGCAGGCAGGACGTTCTCCGTTTCCCCCAGAGCTGGGGCCTGCAGGCACCTTGCCGCCCCTTGGCACAGGCTGTGCCACCCAACAAAGCCCAGCAGGCCGGGAGGAGAGCCCGGGGGCAGCGCAGCTGCTTGGGCAGTGGCTGCTTGGAGGGACACGGGCCAAAGCCATCCCTGAGCAGCCACTGCCAGCCCTGGCCCTCCCTGCCCCGTGACAGCTCCCCCAGCCACAGGGCACAGAGTCAGGCCCTGTCAGGACCCAGTGCAGCCCCTGCCCAGTCGGGAGCCAAGGCTGGCTCTGGCCCTGGGCTGGCGGCAGGGCTCCCGCTTGGGGCTGCTCCTGTGCCTTGGGCCTCTGGGCACTCAGAGCCAGCTCCAGAGCAGCTGCAGAGGGAGCGATGTTGGTGCACGAGTCCTCTTTCCCCAGGGCTGTGGATGAGCTCCAGAGGCTCCTCCAGCTTTGGCTGCTGCCGGGCTGGGCAAGGGCAGGCCCTGGGGAAAAGAGCTGACGCCACAGAGCCCCACCAAGGGCTGCGCCTGGTGGAGCAATTATCCCCTGTACCTGTGCCCATGTCTGGCATCTTCTCCTTTCCTGCATCAGTGGCTGGCACAAAGCCATTGCTTCCTACAGGATATGGCCCCACCTGCATGGACTTTTGCTCCATCGCTTGAGAAAGGAAAAAGGACAGCTGGGTCAGATGGAACCATTGCAGGAGGTGGCAACTTCAGGAGACAATACTTGTCAAGTCGTGGATAAGGATCAGGAAAATGGCCAGGTTATTGGGGCTGGGCTAGAGACCTCCCTGACTGAAAAAGCCCCTACACCTGATCTGACTGGAGATTAGGAAATTGCAGGGGATCTCAGGGCATCTATGGCTCGTGGTGCAGTTTGGGCTGCCTGTGAACTGATGCCAAATGCCTTCCTGCAGAGGCTGGGGAGAAGCTGCAGCCAGGCCAGGCTGGCAAACAGCCCTGCAGGGCATGGAAGCAGCAGCGGGGCAGCGAGGCTGCCATGGATCCCTTCCCGCTGTGCCGGGCACGGCGTGTCCAGATGTGCAGCCAAAGCCCCCGGCTGCTGAGCCCCAGGACAAGGCAGAGGGAAATGCACCCACCACGGCGTCTCTCCAGGTCATTCAGCATCTGCTCCAGATGTTTGGCTGCCTCCAAGGATTTCATGTCTCCTATGTCTCGGTTCTTCCATTTAGGAGGACCTTAATGGGAAGTTCCATTTCTCCTTCAGGCCCAAGTGGCAGTGAGAGCACCTGCGTGATTGGTGCCCTCCAAGGCACTCCCGCAGCTCGGCCTTCCACTCAGGAGCAGGGCCAGGGGCACCTCGTGCCTGCAGTGGCCCCACACTGGGATGGAAGGAGCCCCTTGTGGGGCAGTCGGGGCAGAAAGGACTCCCTGGAGCTGCTGCAGCTCCAAACCAAGCCCCAGGCAGGGCCAGGGCTTGGCAGTGGCAGCAGGAGCACCTCAGGCTCCCTGGGGCCGGCAAAGGAGCTGAGAGAGGCTCAGCCCCAGGGCACAGCCCTGAGCCCGGCCCCTTCCCTCTCTGCTCTTCTCTGTGGCTGCAGAGAGCACACAGAAGGACACACTGGCATTGAACACGGGAGGAGGATGGACAGCTAAATGATCCTTCCTCCCACTGACAGCGATCCTGTGGGATCACAGAAGGGAGCAGGGCAAGATTTCCAGATTCTTTAAAGCCAGAGATTGTGTTAAGGGACAGGGCTCATGACTGAGCCCTTGCCACATGGACACTGATTATTTTTCAGGAAAGGAACACAGAGAACTTGCCTCCACCATGCCCTAGAGTCTTCATGTTGTCATTCACCAGCTTTTCCATATAAGCCATCTTATCGTCCCAGTCTAGAAGAGTGCAAAGACCAGGTCATTTCCATGGTGTGCTGGGATCCCCCACTGCTTACAGTAAATGAGCACTGCAAGGGGGCCATGTAAGGCTGTGGGAGCCACATGTGAATGCACAAGCCCAAACTGCACAGGGGCCTGGGGAGCTCTGGGCTGGCTCCTGGTCACTCTCCACCCTCTTTGCAGGCCCTGTGACACATCCCCGGTCAGCCCAGGGCCCATGGGCGCTCTCTCCCGCCCCCAGTGGAAACCCTCCCTAAATACCCTGGGGAAAACCATCCCCAGCGCTTCCCGGGGAGCAGGGAGCGCTGTCCCGGGAAAGGGGAGCCAGGCTGCCGGCTCACCTGCTCCCCGCGCTTGCAGCGGAGCAGCCTGGGCAGCCCTGGCAGGCAGGGCCACGGCCAGGAGGAGCAGGAGGAAGAGGCGCAGAGCAAGGGCCATGGTGCCTTGCCCTCTGCCAGTCCCGCAGCTCTTGCTGCCACCGCTGTCCTGACACCGCTGTCCCAATGTCAGCACCACTGCTGCCACTGCCACTGCTGCTGCCGCAACAGTTGTGCTCAAGCACTGACTGCTCGCTCCTTGTGCTGCTGTGCAACCACGGGGCTCTGGCACCTCTGTGACCTCAGAGCCTGCTGTGACCTCATGGCCAGGGTGGAGTTGTGTGGGCACTGGGATCTGCCTTCTTTGGCAGGGAGCTGCTCTGTCCAAGGGCTGTGACACAGTCCCAGCCCAGCTGATCTCACAGGCTGGGCCATGAAGGGATGGAGAGCAGCCCTGCCAAGAAGGACTTGGGGGTGCTGCAAGATGAGAGGCTGCACATGAACCAGCCATGTGCATCCAAAGGAGAGTGCCCAGCAGCTTGAAGGAGGTGATTCCACCCCTCTGCTCTGGTGAGACCCCACCTGGAGTACTGTGGAAGAGGTTTTACAGGGACCTCTGTGAGTCATTGAGAAGTTTGATAAGAGGATCCATGTTTAGCCCTGAAAGAATCCCTACCAAGGTTGTTGACATAGAAACCAAGAAAGAAAGAAGGATAAATAAGATAAATCTGGAACTGCCTATTCCAAGAAGCACTTTGCTTGTCTCTCATGACCAGTGAGTAAAGTGCAAACTTATGAGCTTTGTAAGAATGCAGAACAAGCATGCATGCAAGAATAAAAACAGGGTTTGAAGCCTTCTGGAAACGGAGTGTGTTGCTTTGTACTGTCTCCATCTCTACCACGACAGAGTACTGCATCCAGCTCTGGGCTCCCCACACAGGAAGGCCATGGTCCTGTTGGATCTAGTCCAGAGGAGGGACAAAATGCTCTGAGGGCTGGAGCCCTTCTGCTTTGGAGACAGGCTGGGAGAGCTGGTGGCGTTCAGCCTGGAAGAGAGCAGACTCAAGGGAGACCTGATTGCTGCCTTTCAGTACCTGAAGGGGGCTTGTAAAAGAGATGGGACAGAACTTGTAGTAGAGCCTTTTGTGAGCAGAGCGAGGGGGAATGGCTTTAGTCCAAAAGACGGTTCATTCAGACTGGACAAAAGAAACCCATTCTTTCACTGTAGGGTTTGAAAGCCTGACACAGGTTGCCCAGAGAGGTGGACATCCATCCCTGCAAACATTCAAGCTCACGCTCTGAGCAACCTGACCTACTTAAAGGTGTCCCTGCTCAGTGCAGGGCATTGGACTAGATGGCCTTTAAATGTCCCTTCCAAGCCAAGCCATTCTGTGTTCCTGGGCACTATCAAAGCAGTGCTGGATTAGTGCTGGGGTGATTATGTGGCACCTGTATTTTGGTAGTTGGGTCCTTTAGCAATTGGCCCTGAGAGCATTCATGGTCTGGGCAGTGAAGTCTGCAAACAACAGACAGTGTGCTCAAGGAGAAACAGGGGAGGAACACTGCTGTAGCTCAGATAAATGCCAGCATTTTGCTGCCCATTCCTAGTTAAGAAATAAAGGAATGTCCTGAAGATCCCTTCATGTGGGTGCATTATTGGCTGTATCAGTACTTGTGTTCTGCAAAACAGGGAATTTGCTACAACTTCTTGCCCCATTTATCACTGAATGAAACTCAAATCCTGCATTGCTCCTTGTCTACTTGCTTCCAAGTCAAGGCAAATTTTGTTCATGATTGAGTGGGACATATTCACCTGTTCACAAGCAAATTCTTCTTGCCATTCACACAGAGGCAAGATTGTTTGGTGGATTTGCTCTAATCGGACAGGAATTAAGGCCTACCTCTCACTAGAACTAAAGCTGATGCATTAGGTTGCAAAGTCTTTGAGTAATTTGGCCTGGTGACTGGCATTGTAGAGAGTTGTTCTGGAATTAAATGACACTTGAAGACACGTGTAGTCTACCATATTTCTGGCATACTAGAAGTGAAAAAAAAACCTTTGAAACATGATTTTATCCTTTTTTCCTCCTCCTCCTCCTCCCAGGAATTTCAATGTCTGAGGTCTAAGCTCTTCAGCTGCCTCACAAACATTGTTTTAATTCAGACAGGCATCCATGCCTTGAGCCACAAATCATGACTGTGGCTGTGAAGCTTGAAGCAATGTAGGTTTATAGCACTAAAAGTAATAATGCATTCCCAGGTTAAGCCAAGTATTTCCCAAGTAACTCTACCTATCCTCAGGGATGTTTCATAAAGGATCATTGTAAAAGCTGGGAATCAGGAGAAAGAGTGTCATCAAAATTAAAAAGACAGGTTTCTGAGATCTTTATATTTCTATAAAAAGAGATTCAAAATTGTTCATATATGGAACATTGACTAAGAAGTGAATGACAGATTGCCAAAGTAATTGGGGAAAAAAATACCATAAGTAAAACTATGTTTACATGTAGATAATAAGTAAACCACCTTGCTAAGAAAAAAACCAGACCTGCCAATACTAAAACCAATAAGGCTGTTTCATCTGTCTCAATACAAAAAAAAAAAAAAACACTGAAAAGAATCAGAGGTCATTAAGACAATTAGTATATACAGGAAATTCCAGGGATTGGGAAAAAATGAAGCAAACTGTAGAGTGCAATTCCCAGAGTTAACCTGGAATTTATTGGTGGATTTGTTGCAAAATTTCTGAGAGCAGACTGGAAAAGCATAGGGGCTGGTCAGCCCATGGGTGGGCATTTAGAGCAGTGTGAGGGCTGTTTCTGAGACCAACTGCAGGGAAGAAGAGCAGCAGACAATCACTGGGACAATCTCTTTGCTGGCTGTGGAGTTTTTGTCAGTCAGTTCCCTGTGGCTGGGGGAGCTGTCACGGGGCAGGGAGGGCCAGGGCTGGCAGTGGCTGCTCAGGGATGGCTTTGGCCCGTGTCCCTCCAAGCAGCCACTGCCCAAGCAGCTGCGCTGCCCCCGGGCTCTCCTCCCGGCCTGCTGGGCTTTGTTGGGTGGCACAGCCTGTGCCAAGGGGCGGCAAGGTGCCTGCAGGCCCCAGCTCTGGGGGAAACGGAGAACGTCCTGCCCGCATCCACCGTGCTGCCAGCTCAGCAGTGCAGCACAGCACGGGCTGACGCTCCCCATTGCTCCCACAGGTGCAGCCGGCCCCACCACACGTGTTCCTGATTCCCAGGAGGGGTGTGAAAAATGGCAATCAATTGTTTGTAAAATTGTAAAACTTTATTTTTAATAAATTGGTTATAAAAATAGCAATATCATTAGAGTGCTAAAAATTTTGGACAATTTGGATTAGGACAATAGGAGACAATAGAATGATAGAGTTACAGACATCTGGGTACCTATTTTCTGGGCAGCATAAGCCCGAAAAAGGACAGACATTAACAGAGGATTAACCCTTATAAACAATAACCTGTTGCATATTCGTGCATCTCGTATATGATGCATAACTTCCATTCAAACACAGGATTTTGTCTGGTCCTCGTCAACTTCTCCCTCTTAATCCTAACTGGCTTCCTGAGGGCTGAGTGACGCAGGAAGAAGTTAGTTTCTTCTGCTAGGAGAGCAATACATTCTTTTTCTCTGACAAATTGCAGTGTTCTATGGCTGCTATATTAGCAAAAAGCCAATCATAAAATACATATTTCTCAGAGGACCTTGGAATGGTTTGCTGTTGGGGAACACTCTGTTTGCATGGGATAAGGGCAAGTTTGACGTTCTATTGATGCTGGAAAGGATTTGGAAGCACTCAACACAGCCCTGACTGAGAGCTTCCCTGTTGCAGTGCATGTTTTTGATTGTAATGCGGTCCTAGTAGTCAGTTTTAGGACACCCCCTTATTTGGTATTGTTATACCACATTTTATTGCCAATGGGTTGTTCTTCCCCCACTCCGCCCCTTGTTGGCTTTGCCCTAGTTGTCCATCTCCCCAAAGTCCTGCCCTTTTGTTCCCTGTTCCTCCTCCCATTCAATGTCAATCCCTCCCCAATCCTGCCCCTTTCTCTAGAAACTTCCCTGTCCATTTGGGATGCTTTGAAACTCTATTGGTTTGTTTAAGTTGTCCTCCTCCCCTCTAATCCCCTATTGGTTTAAACAATGGATTCCCCGCCTTGTGTTCCACCCTCAGTTTCTCCCAACTGGCTAAAGACTGTATCCTCCCCAGGCACCTCCGCAGTTTGGAAATCAGTGTAGGCCTTTAATTCAGTGTATTTCTGTCGCTGACTCTGCGGGGAATAAACATACAGAAGACCTCTCCCTGTTCCTTGTCCCTACCCCCACGCACTCCACCCGTGCTGTAAAGCAGCCGTGCCCTACAGCCAAACCCCAGAGTTGACAGTTTTCTGGGGGCGGCCCACTCTGGGTGTTGGTGTTGGCAGCTAGTCGGGCTGAGGAAATCGGGCACTGCAGCACTTCCCGAATGGGCTGTTCTGTTGCAATAAAGAAATGGAGCTGTCAGCCCAGTGTCCGGGTGGCAGCAGCAGCAAAGCCCACCCGGCAGCAGCGCTGGCTGAGCTCCATGGCCAGGAGCAGCCGTGGATGCCCATGGTGTGGGCAGGCAGGAGCCAGGCAGGGGCTGCTGTGACCAGCGGCGGGGACCCGAGGGCTGGGGGAGCCCATGCTGAGCATCCCTGGGCTGAGGGCACATTGCCTTCTGGGGGATGACCTGGGCCTGAACCTCATGAGGCACAATGTGATATTTTGGGATCTGTGCTCAGAGGTGAAGGGGTCCCTCATGAGGCACACAGTGATATTTTGGGGTCCCTGCTGAGGGGTGAAGGGATCCCTCATGAGGCACACATGGATATTTTCGGGTCCATACCGAGGGGTGCAGGGATCCCTCAGGAATCACAAAGCAGTATTGACGGCCTCTCCTAAGGTGTGCAGGCACCCCTCATGAGGTGTGCAGCGGGGTTACATTTGAGGGGGTTTTTACTCTTCTCAGCACAGCAAAGGGTCACTTGGCCGAGGTTTTGCAAAGCTGGGAGAAAGCCTCTTGCTAAGCCTTGGGCCTGGCTGCGGGCACAGCGGGCGGGCGGAGCCCATCCCCTGGGGCCAGGCCGGGCCAGGCTCCGGCCCCGGCAGGGAAGGGCCGTGGCCCTGGGCTCTGATGAGGCTGCTGAGCTCCCCCCTGGCCCTGTGCTATAGCCCAACACATTTACAGCCGGAGCCATGCAAGGAGTCCTGCCAAGAGCAAATTGTTCTAATGTTCTCTCTAGGACAAAAAAGAGCAAACCAACCCGGCTGATAGGTGAGGAAAGAGAATTCAAGTTCACTTAAAGCGCTGCTCAGTTCAGGGTTGCCTTTCGTTTGACTGAGCTGATGCTAAGAACTATTTTCTCACATATGGTGGTGTTTCTCTGCAAACAGGCTTTGATGAGAAATTTCTGACCACATTTGCTTTTGCTCTTTAAGATAAGTCACGAACATGAGTAGCTTTGTTGAGGAATGGAGAATTGTTTGTAGCTCAGGAGGAACCTTACATTTTAGCACAGGAGGAAGGTAAGGCACAGGTTTAAAGGCTTTCTCCTCCTGGAGTGACAGACTTTCAGAGGAGTCTGTGAAGAGAAGTCCCCTCAGCCACTGCCAGGGCTGTGTGCCTCCTCTGCAGGCTCAGTATTCTGGGAGTTCCACGAGCCTCAGCTGCCAGTGAATATTCTTCTGAATATTTCTTGTTGTGCAGTGCAGAGGAAGAATATTTGGTGCTAGATTCCCCTCTGGGCTTTGAGGTAAATCTCAGTAATGCTGGTGATTTTTATGTCCAGATGAACTTTTTATGGATAGTAAGGAAAAAGGGAAGAAGTATCGTGGAAAATTAATTCCTCAAAATGTGAGCGGCCAAATCGCACTAAAAATGAAATCAGAACTGAAGAGTTTTTTTTTTTTTTTTCCCTTGACAGGTAAGGCAAAACATGCAGTGCTAATAAAGTCTTTAAGAGATGCAACGAGCACCCAACTGTATGAAAATGAAAGAGGTAAAGGATGAGAAAGGGCATGGGAAGAATCTTCAGCCCTTCCTGTTGAAGGTCCAAGAGTATGAAAACGGACTCTGGCTGTTGCCCGTAGGTAACACGGGCTAATTGTAGAGGAGGGCAGGTGCCCAAGCTGTTGGTGGCCCAAGCCCTGCGAGGCTAGCCCAGTTGCAGTCCTAGTTGGACCAGGGCGGCGGGCTCGGGAGGGGTGGAGGTGGGGGGATCTCGGGAGGCTTCCGCTTCAAGGCCGGGCTGGGGGGCCGTGGGGGAGGCACGGAGGGTTGGTGCTCTGCTTTCTTGGGCAACTCCTGCTGCCGAGGCCTCGGGTGAGAGCTGTCAAAGGCGACGGTCTCTGGGCTCTCTGGGGGAGAGGGAGAGGCACGCCTTCTCGGCCGGGATGCTGGAGCGGCGGCAGCGCGACTGTGGAGAGAGGAGGTGGCTGAGGGCCCAGGTGCCAGTGGCACACAGGGAGCCTCCTGCACAGCAGGGCCCAGAGCTGGCAAGGCTCCCCAGCACGGCTGGAGCTGCTGGCACAGCTTGGCCCAGCTGCACAGCTGCCCCTCAAGGCCCCGGCGAGCAGGACACAGCTCTGGGCAGGCTCCGTGGCCAGGAGTGGGCCCCAGAGCACCTCTGCCTTTCAAGGGCAATCTCGTCCCTGCTCTTTCTCCTCCCCACCGTGCTTTGCCTCTGTCCTGTGTCCCCGGGGCTGCTCTGGGCCAGGCAGCCTCAGTGGGAGCCAGCACTGGCTGCAGCCCCAGCGGGCACCCCAGGACAAGGCCCAGCAATTAGGAGGCCAATGAAAGCTCTGAGCAGCAGCAGGACCCTCAGCACAGTTAGTTGGACAACCATGGACTGGCCACAACTCCACAGCAGCATTTCTGTTCCCTGAATGTTCTTGACTATGTGCGGCCTATAAAGAAGCTGGAGGGTAGAGATGGGCCAACACTTACCGTTTCTTTCCCTTCCACAACCGGAACCCAGCATAGCACAGTCCCACGGAAATTGGCACAGTGAACAGTGTCACTACCGTGCCTATCATGCAGGACCTGTGCACGTCCTGGGGGCAGATAATTCTCGGTGTTTTCCGTGGATTCTGGGCGTTTGTGTCTGACATGCCAAGCACTTCTGTGGGAGCAATGAGGAGCGTCAGCCCGTGCTGTGCTGCACTACTGAGCTGGCAGCACGGTGGATGCAGGCAGGACGTTCTCCGTTTCCCCCAGAGCTGGGGCCTGCAGGCACCTTGCCGCCCCTTGGCACAGGCTGTGCCACCCAACAAAGCCCAGCAGGCCGAGAGGAGAGCCCGGGGGCAGCGCAGCTGCTTGGGCAGTGGCTGCTTGGAGGGACACGGGCCAAAGCCATCCCTGAGCAGCCACTGCCAGCCCTGGCCCTCCCTGCCCCGTGACAGCTCCCCCAGCCCCAGGGCACAGAGTCAGGCCCTGTCAGGAGCCAGTGCATCCCCTGCCCAGTCGGGAGCCAAGGTGAATTTATTACATCAGTTCTTGATTTCATAACACCTAGACTAATTTTTTAAAAAGAGATTAGTTGCCCCTCACCTTTCCACAAACTGAAATGAAGTTGACTGGCCTGTAGCTCTGTGTGCCCCCTTCCTGATTTCTGTTGATGGGAGTGATGCTTTCCTCAAAACATCAGGCAGTTCTCTCAATTGCCACGATTATTTAATTAGTGTGAGTGGCCTCATAAGGATATCAGTCAGCTCTCTCTGGTTCATGAGTGCATCCCATCATGGCCCATGAACATAGGTATCACCAGTTTGCTTAGGTATTCCCTGGCCTGATCATCTTCCACCAAGGGTGTATCCTCCTTGTCCCAGACCTTGCACCAGGGGAAGGTCTTTGGGGTCTGGGATTCCTGAGGTCTGTCTTACTAATAAATACTAAGGCAGATGATTTCAGTATCTCAGCCTTTTCCACATCCTGTGTTCCCTTCCTCATTCAACAGTGGGCTCATGTTTATTTCAGCCATCCTTTTGTCACCTATGTATTTAAAGAAGTCTGTCATGTAGACTTTGATATCACTTGCTAGTGACTCTATTTTCAATTCCAATTGGACTTTGGCTTTCCTAACCCCATCCCTGCATGCTTGGATGGTGTCTGCATTCCTCTCCAGTTACTTGGTTCCATTTCCA
This sequence comes from Zonotrichia leucophrys gambelii, assembly GCF_028769735.1. Classification (NCBI taxonomy): domain Eukaryota; kingdom Metazoa; phylum Chordata; class Aves; order Passeriformes; family Passerellidae; genus Zonotrichia; species Zonotrichia leucophrys. Next base: position 35,948 of record NW_026992695.1, read on the forward strand.
CCTTCTGTATACTTCTCTGTGTTGAGTTTTGCCAGTAGCTCCTTGTTCATCCATGCAAGCCTCCAGGAATTTTTGTCCGACTTTCCACTCATTGTGATGAACCAGACTTGAGCTTGGAAGTGACTGTGAATACTAACAAACTTGTTTGGGCCTCCAGTCTGTCCAGGGCCTCTTTCCATAGAGCTCTAACAGGCAGATCTTTGAAGAGGACAGAGTCTTCTCCTGAAGTTCAGATTGTGAGCTTCCTTTTTGCTCTTCTTCTTCCAGCCTTTCTGGATTCCTCTGCCCTTCAGAACTACCTCCCAAGGGACTCTGTCAACCAACCATTCACCTAACAGGCCAAATCCTGCCCTCTGGAAGTCCAAGATGACAGTAAACACTGTAAACATCCATTTTATGATTGATATGCTCAAGACAGCCTCCAACCACCCACCAGTCCTTCTCTATTCTCAAAGAGAAAGTCACAAAGGAGATAGGGCTCCCTGCCCAGCTGGCTCCCTCACCAGTTGTGTCAGCTCAGCAAGTTCTCTTCAAAAGTCTCCAGGAACCTCCTAGACCATTTCCTCTCTGCTGTGTTACATTTCCAGCACACATCTGGTAAAGGGGAAGCCCCCCATAAGAACAAGGACTAGTCATTGTGACACTTCTCCCAGCTGTTTATGTATTCAATCTGCCTCTGCATCCTGGCTGGGTGGTCTGTAACAGACTCCCAGCACAATATCTGCCTTGTTGGCGTTCCCCGTTCTCTCAGCCACAAACACTCAACAATAACTGGCACCATCATCAAGCTCCAGGCTACCTCAACACCTCTCCCTTCACTCCAACCCTTTCTGAAATGAACATTCTAGTAAGAATTGCAGTAAAGAGACACATTCGTTACAACCAAATGAGAATTTAGTTTTGCATAGGATTCTTCCTTAATTAATTAATTTAAAAAAATACTTCAAACTCAACATGTTTATTTTAAACGTATAACCTGTTTTTTAATGCATTTCTGTGGTTTATGCATGACAGTTAGCCTAATGAATATTAGTTTTATGAAAGAATATTTATGTCAATGGCATGAGGAAAAAGGGGGATTCTAATGAAGTTTAAGTTTGTTTTTTATACATACATTTAGGAAAGTTCACATCAAGGAGTTTTATTTTTTTATGTAAAACTGCCTGCCACAGAGCCAACACATTACACATGAGATCAAAACCTACCACAAAACCCCATTGTTTCCTGGAAATTCATCAAATTTGACATGCAAATGCTACTTTTCAGTGCTGAAAACCACGTCTCAACTAGGACATCACAAATTTTGATATAATATGAATCAAACAGAAACACTGAATTAGGAAAAAAGATGGGAATTCTTACCTACAATAGTAAATTTAAATACTTTAGATGGCAGAGGCCTTCCTGCATAAGTGTCTGCATTACTTTCATTCAACACTACTTGCAGTTTCAAGGAGTAGTTACCAAGTTTCTGAAGATTTTCTAAACAGATATAAAAGTACAATTAGAAAGAAAAAAAAAACAAACAAATAAACGGAAGATATTGAATATGCAACTTACCCATTTTTTTAAACCAGTATGGCCACTTGCCTCCATGCTGACTGATATGGGAAATTATTTCTTTATTCTCAGTAGGTGCTGCAAAACAAACACTTAGCTCATGTATTTAAATTTTACACCATAATTCTTAACTTTTTCAAGCATTAGTATCACTTATTATTTAGTATTACTATCACTTCTGGATCTCTAACTAACATCAATTCAGCTTTACAACTAAACACAATGATCACAGCTAAACAAATGAGTTCCCTGTCTAATCCCATTTTAATTAAAACTTGCTAGCCTCAGGCACATTGCACTGAAAGAAGCAGGTTTGTAAAGTTGCATTTCGTTAGCTCTTTGGTAGTACATTCCCTGTAACTGTGAGCACTCTGCACTCCATGCTGGCAATGGATCAAACTGACAAATGACTGTAGCAAAATTGCTTCAATGGGAGCAATGATAAAAATGTGCAGTTGACAGAAAATATTACTGGAAAAAAACCCTCCTTTTT